>NW_026252328.1:0-286557 GCF_025094135.1 Mucor mucedo | reverse complement strand
TCATTCAACAACTGGTGTTTTGAAGTTATTCTGTTATTAACTGGAAATAAATGAAGAGTATTTGAATTGCGCGTTGGGCATAGCATTGATTTTATTCTATAAACCAATGTTTGTCTTCTTTTTTTTTTCTTTTTTTTTTGTTTGCCACCCGAGGTATTTGATTGAGTTCTTAAAATGAAGCATTTTCTGATGGTTGTTTTTGTCTGCTATATTTATAAAAGCTTATTCTGTTAGTGATCATGGAAGACAATCATTATCTGCTGCTCTATTGAGTTTGTCTTTTTATAATTTGTAAAGTGGATTCGCCTTAACAGGCGCACTTTTCCAAATGTATGGCGCTTTCATAAAATCTTATGTTTATTTTAAAAATAATGCAGCAGTGCGCCAAATGCAGTTACACATTTTAATATATATATATACATAATGCGATCAGATTTTATGTTTTTAAAAATGTAAAACCGCGAACACAGAACACATATCTGATTGCTTAATATTGGTATAAGTAGTTCTCACTTTAGTCGAAAATATTGCTCAAATTAGAGTTTCCGGAACAAAAATAGTTCAAATAGCTGGAAATACAGTATATTTTTTATGATACGTTTCTTTCCTTTTTTTTTTCATAATAGTCACTTCAGCTGTAAATACAGCAATAAACTGAAACATTCAATCAAACAACCGGCACAAAAAATATTGTCACACCAACATTTTTATAATGTGCAAATAATTTACAGTACATTTTTTCCTTATTTTTCGCTTTTACAACTTACTGCTCGGGACGTATTTTTATAACCTCCTCAACAGATGTCAAAAAAACCAAAAAAAAAAAAAAAAAAAGAAGAAGTCCGGATACCAGTGATTTATAACGTGTCTAATATTTTTTATCAATGTGAAAATTATTCGATACACAAATTTCCATATATGTCGAGTTAACGAGTACATTTTTGATCGTTGTATTGAGCTGAAACTTTGTATATATCCTTCTTACAACATCAACAATATGAGGTTAAAGTTTCAAATTATTTGAGTAAAAACTCTGAGATACATAGCGAAATATCGAAATCTACTCGCTGTATATAGAAGGTATACAGATAACCATATATGTCGAGTAAAATTTGACCCCTTGAAATTAAGCTCATATTAAGTACCGTTGCGTATCATGATGTTAACATATTGTGGTTTCAATTTCAGTTGATTTATATAAGAATTGATTGTTTTATTTCAATTTTTTGTTTTTTTATAAAAATTGCTCGACATAGATGGAAGGTATACAATGCCCAAATATGTTTTGTATCCCCCCAGAAGGTATCACAACTCTAAATAAGGCGATTTTCCAAGCAGGGAGGCTGACCACAACTTATTAAATGTTAAAAGAGGATAAAAAAAAATAAAGTGTGAATAAGGGCCCTCGCAAGCACATCAAACTATTTTTTAAAGTTCCCGATTAAGGACATTAATTTTTTTTTTTTTTTTTTTGAAAGGTTACTTCAGACTTCCAAAAGAAATCTTTTTCTGAAATCCATGACGTTGCTTTTTAAATGACCCAATTTGAATGATTAATAACAAAGTTTTTGCAGATTACTAAAATATCTGTTCCTTTATTTTTTAAAGACAAAATTTCAGTTTAACCGATTTTTTTATTATATTTTAAAAAGATAAAAATTACAGTTTAAGAATGATGACCCCACAACAAATTGCGTTTATCGTGTCTCAGTTGCAGCTCCTAATAGTTCGAATCAACGATGAATCTGAATCTCTCGAAGAAGATAGTTTGGAAATTCTTAATTCTACGGGACAACACCTCGTAGAAAATATGACGACTCTTCATTCCAGTAGAGAGGATGGAACAGGTACGTCAGTGGGAATCTGTGCAGCAGACGGAGGGTTTACTCTGGGTCGGCCTCTTACCACAGGAGGGTTTGGGCGTTGGCCATTGATGAAATCAGCACTTGAATAATTTTGGAAACTCATATCTGTAAAATAAAATGGAGATGTTAGAAAAAAAGTAAATCGATAAAAATGAAAGGCTCTTATTGAAAAATAAACAACATTTGTGATTTCAGTAATCGGATTTGGACATTAAATAATCTGATAGAAGGTTTTTGGGGCCTGCAGATTTTAATTCTTCGTTTGGACAATTCGGATTTTTTAGCACTGAAAATATTCAATGCTGTTATTAATCGTCCATATATATTATTAAAATTTTAAAAGATTCTATTTGGAACCTTTCACAAAAAAAAAATTAATGTCCTTAATCGGGAACTTTAAAAAATAGTTTGATGTGCTTGCGAGGGCCCTAAGAAGGTTATTTTATAAAATTAGACAAATCTACTCCAATACAGAATCTAATAAATAAATTTTACGATTTTGTAAACAAAAGGGAGTGTAATAAGTTTTAATTTGATAATCACTGTGTGATTTTATTTTATTATTGTACAAAATTAAATTTCTTTTAAAAGTGGGTAAAAAAAAAAAATTATTGACCAACAGCAGCAGCGATTTGAACACTGGGGACCTTTTGGTTGAAAACGACGTAATTGTTCTTCAAGAAAGTATCACCGAGAATAGCAAATGGAAGACCGGCATAACCAAAAGAGGCGTAACAGGTAGAGCCATACTTTTCGTAGATGAGAGAGTTGACAGGAACATTGAATGTAGCAGATCCAATGGTGAAGACAAGAGGCTTGAAGGCGGTGGTATCACAATTGATGGTGTAGGTTCCGTCTCCAACATCCTTAGCACCATAAACTGCAGCGACCTTTTTGGCAATAGCATCAGTGAAAAGCAAAAGAGTGGTTCCGGTATCGAGAATACCACTGAAAGATCCAATAGAGGTGGTTCCAATCTTGGTGGCGGCAACGGTGATGCCCCAGAAGCCATCAGAGTTATCGACAGGAATAGTGGTTAAAGAACCGGTATACTTGGAGGTATTGATGCCACCAAAGAGATATTCACCGCCACCACCATTGATAGCCTTACCGAGCCAGACACCATAAATAGGATTGGTAATCAACCCTTGACTAATTAAGTTATCAACGGGGGTCTTGACACCGGCAACTGTGGTGATGGTGTTGAAACCAAGACCAAGAAGACCATCGATAGGATCAGAAGCAAAACTGCTAGACTCTTTCTTTGCTAATTCAATAGTTTGGTTCTTAATAGCAAGACCTCCAAGAGTAACAGTATCTTTGGCCAAAATACCGCTGGCAGTGGATCCATCACCGTAAGCAATTGACCAAGCACGACCATCAGCAACGTAGGTGCTGGACTTGGTGGAGTCATAACGAGTGTGGGTGGTACAGGTGGAACACAACGTAGATGCTATCAATTTGAAAGACAATTAAAAGAAGGACTCATTAAAAAAAAAAAAGCTGTACCACTTACCAACCCATAAATCAGAAGAACCAGTATCGAAGTTGATCTTGAAGTTTTGAGCAGGAGTACCGATTTGAACAGTACCATAGTATTCGAGATCGCTTTCATAATCAATGACAGGAACGCTTCCGGTGGCTTCAGGAACAATAGCAGCGGGAACACCCTTAAGAGGATTGATAATCTTCTTGATGTACTTGGCCTTGGCTTTAGCAATGGCAGCCTTGGTATTAGGCTTGTAGCTATCGTTGAATTCTAAAGGAATGGTAAGAGTTTTTTGAGTTGCTGGAGCAGCTTCGACTGAGAGAGCCATGACAACAAGTGCCACACAAGAAGAAACGAGAGTGAATTTCATTGTTAGAATTAAGATGATTGTTTGATAATGAAAAACGAAAAATTACTCTTAATGTGCTGTCTTTTATACATTTTTATTCGACATAGAAGGTCCATGACGGGTATCCATTTCTTTTTTCATCGAGTATTTCTAATTTGGATCAATTTATAACCAAATTAAGACTTTATGTCTATAATAAACCCGGTAAGTACACCACATATTAGTCTATGTAGAACAAGGATTAGCTAATATGTAATGCATGTGTATTCCCGGGTTAATACAGGCATATTAAAGCAGCATAGTTTTGTGTCACTCTGACTGCAGGTTTAGATTAATACTGATCGAATGCATTTAATAATTACACAGGGAAGCACAAACATTTAAAAAGATAAAGACTGAATGTTTGCAATTTGTAATACGTTAGGTTTTTTTTTTTTTTTGTGTGTGTGGTCCCAAAAATATCGTCAATTTATGATTTGAACAAATAAAGTGCGTTCCCAAAAGATGCTATTACCTTTTAATGGCAATATGTTCATATATGGTAAGTTTTTATTTCTTTATTTAAGTGTAACAATTCGGTTTTAGGTTGCACATCATAGATCTGTGAAGCACCATGTGATTACAAAGTGATCGTACTTTTGTACCCCAAATGGTTACTCTTTTAAAAAAAATCGGATTATCCCAAGCAGCTCGTATGTTTGATTAAATAGTTTGTGCGAGGCCAAAGTCACAAATATATCGTCATTACTGCTAAGAATTGTCCTTAATGTACAAATTTCACTTGGAAATATAATAAACATAGAACCTGCTTAAATATGTTGTAAGATTATTCAAAGTCGTTGGAATTATTGGCTTCATAATAATTGATAGTAACATAAATTACCAACCCAGGTTAGTAACAGCATCAAAAGAACACAGACATTCCATTCGGTACCCGAAATGAAAGACGGTAAAGTATCAGTAATATCGAATCATAAAATTGTCAGAACTCTTTGCAAATAATTTTTTTATTAACATTCACAGAATGAATTTTAACGACATCAATATCATAAAAATAATGCGCACTAACTTCTGATAATCAGACTGTATGTGAGACACATATGTACCACACGCGCTAAGAGTAAATTGGTGATATTATCTTGTTACAGCAATTAGATACCACCGGGTGACTTGAAAATCACAAACCAAATAAAAAACACTTGTTTATGGCATTATTGTCTGTAAAAGCTCCTATCCAGACGTAATATAATGGACTTGAGAAAACATTTTAATTATTGATGATTAAGGAGTTTTCAGATTTATTTGTGGATGATTAGGCGTATTGCAAAGTTTATTATACTTGAAATCTGGTAGTAACAGTTATTATGTCTTTTAGAATATTCAAGTCCCTATATGCATAACTTAAAGCCCATCCGTGTGTTGTACAAATAGCATTTAAAATGTTTATCTAGCTATTTTTAGAGTGAGTTGATTAATGGTACAAATGGATAAAAAACTATAAGCTTGATTAAAGCAGTTGGAATGGCATCATTTAAAGGAAAATTGATTGGCGAGTGTGTTTGTCACAAGCGGGTAATATAAACTAAATATAGTAGGTATAATTGCAATCTTTGGTGATTACTAGTTACTCAATATGTAACTTGTTTTTAACATACAAGAATAAAAATCACAAAAAGACAATCATATATTAGCAATATTCAGTTTATACATTCTTATTACTCAAGCTTAGAAGTTTGAAAACAAGTTAGTAATATCTATGATTGAACGTGTCACATTTTGAGGGAATGGTATATGTAAGACAGAAACCAGGCACCGTCCTTTTTTGGGGGTAGCATTATCCCAAACTTTGGGATGAATAGATAAGGGAGTTATAAACAATGCCAATCAGGATTATGATCGAGAATTTTAATGCTCAGCATCATGTCCTGCATACGTTGGTAACCATGACACAGTATCCATTTCTTACATCATTCATTTATAGAGTAGCTACAGATAACGTAGCAGCGCATATTCACCGATATTTTTTACCAGCATTTTTTTTTTTATTATTATAGCTTATTTACAAGGGAAAAAAAAGGAAATCCATAAAGGGATATGTTTGGAATTTTTAAAAAGACATTCCCTTTCCTTCAATAGAAACCTTGGGTGTAGATCTCTTGGGTCCAGTCTTGATGGAACGCATAGTATTATTCAATCTCTTGAAGGTATTATCAGGCTAAAATGATGTGTTAATCGAAATGATTTCTTGCATTTTTTTTACAAACGGCATAAAGCCAATAAATACTTACTCTTACACCTCTGCTCTTATCAGCTCTGATTGTACTTTGAGGGACAACATCATAATCAGCAGCAACAGCCATAGGAATACGCACATGCAATCTGTTATCATCTCTGAATGAAATTGATTTGATTAGCTAAATGACATAGGCCTTCCATTTTTTTTTAACAAACCTTTCTTCCTCAGGCTCTTCTTCGGGACGTCTGTACTTCTTTCGTTGATGAATCCTGCATAAATATCCAAATAGTTAATACGTGAGAGCCATAAAGTGTGCATCGACCTGAAAACTTACATATCCTCCTGTCTATATTCTTGCACAGCGTGACGACGTTCCTTATAATTTTCACTACGCTTAATGACTAATCTACTCCATTTAGCAACCAATTGATCTGCTTTTCTCTTCATTCTGGGTTCAATACGGGGTGATTTGGTATAGAAATAGACGATCTTGCCAACACCACTTTCACGTAAATGGTCACCAGCAATAGGAAGCTTATCCAAAATATCCAGCATCTCACTTTGAATATCCAAACTGGGTAATGAACGATCGGGCAAAGGCTCAAGCCATTGACGAATTGAGTCTAATAAGCCATTATCGAGAATAGCATCATGCAAGTGTTTGCTTGAAAAAGAAAAAAAAAAGAGTCAATCATTTCGCTTAAAATGAAAGATAAGAATACTCACTTTGTCAACATGGTGGTTACTTGGCCCAACATCTTCAAT
This sequence comes from Mucor mucedo, assembly GCF_025094135.1. Taxonomy (NCBI): domain Eukaryota; kingdom Fungi; phylum Mucoromycota; class Mucoromycetes; order Mucorales; family Mucoraceae; genus Mucor; species Mucor mucedo. Next base: position 279,853 of record NW_026252328.1, on the reverse strand, counting down.
TTTGAAACAGCAGCTCTTCTCTCACCGTTAGCAACTGCATCTTCTTCAGAGGCGATCTTCATACGTTCCCTCAAATTGGATAATTCTTCATCCATTGAACTCTCAAGATCCTCACCGTCTTGCTTCTTTCTCTTCTTCTTGCCGCCCTTTAATGCTTTTGCGAATTCTCTGTCGATTTCATCTCTCAAAGCTAAATCACATTATAAGTTTTTCTGGGACCAATGTCTAATTATACATGTATATGCATATATACCTTGACGAGGATCGATGGGTCCTTCATCTTCATCATCGTCGTTACGAGGGGAGTTCTTTTTCATTTCACGAATTTCTCTACGCACTTCCTCTAAGCGTGCGCTCTCTTCATCATCGACATCGCGCGATCTTTTTTTAAAAGAAGGTAACTTTGAAATAGATTTAGGTGTCTCATCTTCGTTGTAATTTTCTTGATGAGCTCTTGTTGTCTCTTCGTTGTCAGAAGCTACTTATAAATACAGGTGAGTAGGGTATTTTAAAGATAGTTTTTTTCTGGATAATCGTTACCTTGGTCTCCATCAAGATCAGACATTTCTTCTTCTTCCTCGCTTGTACCAAATAACTTTTCTTGTTTCTGTACAAATATAATTAAAAAAGAACGTTAAAAAAGGATGGTCGTTTACAATAAATGAATAGTTCTTTGTCTCTTTACTGCTAAATCCTCTTCGTGGGACGACATGATTTTAAATAGATAAGAAAAAGGTGGAAAATAACAAGTATATGCGGAAATGCTGCAAGTTTAACTAGCTGAAGTTAAACAAAACTGCTAGCGCGACGTCACTTTTTGGGGGGAGACGATTGATGTGTAAGCCTCCTACCAAAGCAAACAGGTCACGCTGGTCTGTCTATTTGATTGGGTGGGAAAGAGAAATACAATGTTTATATGATGATGAGTGTTGCAGTTACATAGTATGTCTAAAAACGCGATGCAGTTATAATAAAACCACGTGAAAAAAAGTAAGCCTATTTAAACTCTATACAAGAATCTGTCAAACAGAAAACAATTGAAGCTGCACCACATTTACATACAGTTTGAAGTATGCGACAGGCAAATCCTAATGTGTGTGCACTGATGGTCTTTTGTTTTTCTAAGCCACAATTTTATATGATTCTGACACATCGATGGAAATACTTGTAGCAGCTTCTGCATCAACGCAACATATGCACGAACTCACATGTAATTCATAAACATAGTACATCTTTTCTCATGACGAGGCTGGCGATTGCAATCCCTATGATATCACAATGGGGGAGTGGGAGGAAAAAAAAAAAAGACGATATAAGCCACCCAAGTGTAAGGTCGTAAAGGCAATATGAGGGCAACCATAAGGAAAGGAGCTTAGCTTAGTAGAGGAGGGTCTGTTTTTTTTTTTGTATATAATTAGAAAGTCTTTATTAGCAAGCAAGAATAACTGCGAGTAAGAGAGTGTTTTTCGTTTAAATGAGTTGCGAGAGAGGGAATTGCAACGTTTAATCGAAGAGACCGAAACCCATATCCTATTCAAAAAAAAATATTGTTTAGCTTTTTTGATAACACACAAAAACCCTTTTCTTCACTAAAAGAAATACTTACGTCGTCAGACTCCTCCTTTTCCTCAACCTTCTCTTCCTCAGCGGGAGCATCGGAAGAAGAGGCAGCAGCACCAGAAGAGGCAGCGGCGGCACCACCGGCAGAGACGGTAGCGAGCTTGGCAGAACCTTCAGCGATAGCCTGGATGAAACAAGAGAGAATAGTTAGTGAATACGAAAAAAAAAAAAAAATTGAAAAGTTTTTTTTTTTTTTCATCAACATACCTCAGCAACGGTCTTTCCTTCGAAAGCCTTAATCAAGGCAGCGACACGAGAAGCGTCAACCTCAACACCAACGGAACCCAAGATGGTCTTGAGGTCCTCAGCAGAGGGGGAGGTGTTACCACCGGCAACGAGAAGAAGATAAGCGGCGAGATGCTTCATTGTCAAATGTCAATGTTCAAAAAGAGAGGACGAACTATGAGGTTGCCAGAAAAAAAACTTATTTATTTTCTCGCTTCGCCTACAAATTTTTCGTTTTTTGCTGCTTTTCATTGGCTGTTTGATCAAACGTCACCACTTTGTGACTCGTCCCTTGTTCGGCCCATCAATTTTCTTTTTAAAATTTCCACTTCCAAAAAATATGTGTGCTTCTTTCAAAATGTGTGCCAAAAAACTTGTTGTTTTTTATTTTTTTTTTAAAAATATATGAGTGACAAAATGTTGATAATAATAAAGTAATAGAGTGGGGTGGCGGAGGAGGAGGAGGGGGGGGGGAATAATTTTTTTTTTCTAATAGAGAAGAAACTATAAAACAAAAGCACTATCTCTGCCTACATTTAAGAAGTCAATCAACTTATGATACAAAAATTTGTAGGCCCAGACATTGCCTTTAAGTCGACGAATATCAATAATGTAAAGTCCTGGTAGATTTTGGAAACGACAAACTTCCACAGCAAATCGAATTTCATCACCATTGTCAATTGATGCATCGCCATAAATGGGCTCTAATCCACGTGCAACAGTGGTTAAAACACCCCCCGCTGATGAAGTAGAGGAGATCACACTGTCAGGATTACTGGGTGCTACTAAGGATATGTCTGATGTGGTAGTAATATTAGAATCATTAATTATGAATTGATCGTCATCAATAGGATTCATATCATTATCGTCATCATCGTCATCGCCTCCTCCTCTTCTTCCTTTAAATGCCTTTGCTTTTTTACGAGAGCATTTCAAAAGGTATGGGCTTGATCCTTCTGCTTTTGCTTCGATACCGAGAATACGTAAGATTCGTTTGACATCTTTCACGATATCAGCAGGTGGTTGTGATGTTAAAGCCGTACGATCGATAGCGCCTTGATGAATTTGAATACGTTCATCGACGCCACCGGGTGTTGAGGGCATTAAATCATGATCATTGCCACTGATGGCTCTCGTGCTACGTCGACTTACTCCTATCTCTTCCTTCTTTTTATTGGATGATCTTTCATTTGTAGTAGGTAAGATGGAGACCCGAGTTGATTTCTTTGGTGGTTCTAAAATGGAGACCAATTGCTTACTTCCTGTTCTTGAGTTTGGTAAGACTGCTGGCTCTGGTGAACGGTGAGCGGTGACATTAGTAGGTTCGTTTGAGACTACTGCAGGAGTATGAGATTTTCTCGATTTAGTTAATATCTGTCCTGATATATGGGATTTCGCTGTTGTTGTTGGCGTTAATGTCTCCTTTTTGTTTTCTTTGGCTAGTAAGATTTGTTAATTAAGGACGATCCCCAAAGTTTTATTAATTTGTGTAAGTGTTTCTTACCATGTGATTTCTTTTTGATCCAATCCATCATCTTTTTACCGGTTTTTTTGGGAGGCGTATTAGCTATATTAATTAAGAAAAGTTGGTTTTTGAGTTAGAACTTTAAATAACATGTTTTTTTTCTTTATCCTTTTTTTCTTCTATATTTTCATGACTTATACCTGTTGTTACGGCAGCTGTATCAGTAGTTGTTGCTGGGGTAGCCGACCATGTATTACGATGACTTTGATCACTGGCTCGTCTTTGATTATTTGTATTTGTAGTAGTATTTTCTTCAAATCTACTTTTAGCGAAAGAAATAATGGGTTCTTTGGGACCATAATTACTACTTGTTTGAGAAGAAGCATCTGACATGGGTGATTGTGGAGGTTGACTCTTGTGTTTTCGATAAATACTACGACGTACAGCTTCTATGGCTTTTCTACCACCATCGCCCATGGCATTAGAAACGACCGATTTTTGAACGAGTTTACCGGAGGTGGATACCTCGGGGTAGGGAGAGGAAGTGGAAGAGATGGAAGCATTGTCGGTATGATGGTCTGATAAAATCGACGAGTTGTTTTCAATGGCGTATTTTTGTCCATGGCTGGTAGTAGAGGATTTTCTCATTTTTAGAGAAGAAGAACCAGTCTTTTGAGAAGAAAAGATAAGAGGTGTACGTCTTGGTGCGTCTTTAAATGAAAGACTGCTGCTGTTGACTGATTTTTCTGATAGCATGGATGCGGCGCTCATGCTGTTACCCCTATCCAAAACTTGGTGTCGATATTCCCCTTCCTCATCTTCATTGTTACTTGTATTGCCGCGTAAAGAGAATGCAGAGATATTGGGATCTTGATAGTCTAATTCTTCTTCTTCTTCTTCTATTTCTTCCTCAATTGTATCACCTACAATGGTAGGAGAGACGGCAGTACTATCATCATGACTATCCGACATTGAAGAAGTATCAATATGCACTTGTTGAGCTGATCTTGAGCGATAGTTCGTAGTCACTGCTAATGCAGTCATCTTATTCGTCTGTGGTTGGTGTTGAGGTGGTGATGGAGGTGATGGAGGTACAGCAGGGGACAACGGAGACGAGGGATCCGTAATAGAAGACGACATACATAAAGAGGGTGTAGATCCACCAATCGTAGAGCTTTCAGAATTGGCACGTAACGTGCGCAATTTATTTTCATTTTCCTCCTCATCCTCATCCTCCTCTTCGTCATCACCATCGTTTAAATTAGATTGTAATGATAGTAATGTGTCCTCAGTAGCACTGTTTTTGATCACCTCTTGTGGGTTATTGTTCATTGAATCAAAGATACCAAACTCGTCATTCTTACTGACCACAGGGATATGCGAAGCTCTCCCATTTCTATTGCCACCGCTACCACTACCACCACCAGTGAAAAAACTAAGGAATTTATCCGCACCTCGACGTTGGTTTTTGCGTATACTACCAAATGCTGACATGGTAGGAATCTTTGAATCTTGAGCGAGTAGCGGTGAAGACAGAGATTTTTCTGGATTCGAAGCATCCGATGTATCGACAATTTCCTCTTCTTTTTTGATGGGTTTTCGACTGATAAAACTCGGTACTTTTGAGTTTTTAGTTGTTGTAGTAGGTGTGACAGTGGCATGTACAGTGGGTCTTTCTGCAGTGGACGTGGTAGCGGAAGATCTGCCGATGGTAAAATGACGAAATGGACCTGATTTCGATGATTTTTCAGTTGCCTGTTTTGTTTTACCGGTTGAGTGATATTTATCATTAGCGACAGGAGCAAAGCGATCACGGGTAGCAGCTACAGGGATATGAGTCTTGCGTGATGCAGGCTGGTTTTCTCCTGCCAGAATTTTTTCTGATGTAGGTGGTACAGTAGTGGATACACTATTTGTCAAGACCAAATTTGGTGGGTGATGGTTTTCCATGTCTGTTGTAACGTAAGAGGTGGATGAAGAGGATAACTTGGCCGCCTCTGCTGCCTCCATTTTGATTTGATGGGCGTCTTTTCTGAGAAACTCACGATGTATATCTAACCATGGATGTTGTATGATGTATTCAAGAGAGCAACGCTTGGTTGGATCAGGAACTAGCATCCTTTGTAGAAGGTCACGAGCATCTGCCGAAACATAAGAAGGGAACATGAGATGTGTGGATAGAATGTAGCGGTATAATTGATTTATGTTATCGCTGTCAGGGTTGGATGGATCATCATCGAAGGGAAGGAAACCACATATCATTGCATACAGTATCACACCGCAACTCCAAATATCTACTGCAGAGCCAGCATAGAGACCAGCATTTACCACTAATTCGGGAGCAGCGTAGCAGGGGGATCCACAGGTTGTAGCCATTAAATCATCAGCAGCCAAATCGAACTGATTAGCAAAGCCGAAATCTGTAACAATGATATTTCTATTTTTATCCAATAGTAAATTTTCCTATAATACAAAAAAAAACACCAAAAAAAAAGTTTAGTATTAGGGAGAGAGATGTGCTTATAAAAAAAAGTATAGGTCATATTCTCCTAAACAGCACAGAGTGTGTGTTGTGTGTGTGTGTGTGTGTGTGTGTACTCCTTTGATGGGGGGTTTGTAAAACTTACCAATTTAAGATCGCGATGGACAATTTTTCGTTTATGCATATATTGAACACTGCTAATCAACTGGGCAAAAAATCTTTTGGCATCTTTTTCCTTTAGATATCGATGAGCCAGAATATATTCGAACAATTCGCCACCTAATAATGAATGATGAGATTTAAGATATAAAAAAAAGCGAAGAAGGGGGCATAAGATATGTTATGTAAACATGTCATTTAAAAAGAGACTTGCCTGATGCATATTCTAAAATGATACCAATGTATTTCTCGGTTTCTACAACGTTGAACAGCTTGACAATATAAGGATGATTCAAGGTCTGTACAAAAATATTTTTTGTTTTTTGTTTTTAATTGCTTTATCTCACAGGGTGCAATGCTTCTTGTTAATATTACCTTTAATACAGAAATCTCTCTTTCGACTTTGTTGATACGAGTATCTGAACCAGCGCCCTCTTTTTTAATTAGCTTAATAGCCACCTTTTTATTTATATTAGTTTTTTATTTTAAATCTATGCAAAAAATTTAAAGTTCAAATGTACCTCTTGTCCAGTCTCACTGTGGATACCTAGTTTAACTTTTCCAAATTCGCCCTCGCCTAAAGTCTGTAAAAGATTATACGGCCCTAATTTATTCTGCTTTTTCTGGACAGGTCTTTTTGGTGAATTTGAAGACTTTGCTGATTTAGAAGATAACATGGTCATTTTGGAGATTGTTGCAATGAACTAATTTTTTTTGTGTGTATGTAACCCTTATTTTTTTATTTGGCGCTTCTTTTTTTATGTATGATATAAAAAAAGAGAGAGAGAGAGAGAAAGAGAGGAAGAAAAATAAAAGGAATTGATAAGAAAGGGGTAGATAGAGAAACAAGTTGAAATTATTATATACAATTAACCAAATTATTCTGTAAATATAAAAGGAGTTGGGGTTGCAATATATATATACGGTTTTTATGTGCAAGTAGAGTCATAAGAAGGGAAGGAGGCCTTTTTCAAGATTGGGTGCCTCCAAGGGCCGATCTATAATAAAATCTTGTCGGTTCTGTAGCATGCGTATTTATGCTGCTGTTAATAAAACCTCAAAAGTCATCTGTCCTCTATAAAAAAAAAAAAAAAAAAAAAAAAAAAAAAACCTCCACTTGAGCTGCTTTTTGTTTAACTTTATCCCGTTGCCATGGAGATACTCAAAAAGAGATGATTTTTAATTTTTCAGGGTCCTTGTTTACAGTCGTATCGACTTAAACGCCCCTGTTTCTGTTGTAAACAAATAAATTAGTTGGGCCATGATTATACCCAATTTTTTTTTTCTTGGGCAATGGAATAACAAAGAAATTTCAAACGTCATATTGCATTACAGTAAAAAGGAATTAGTGGAAAGATCCGAAATTATGTATGTCTTAATTTTAATACACATCTTTTTGTAAGTGTTGTGCAAATCATTTAGGTCTGTGTCTTTGTTTAATACTAAATAAAGACGATCCACGCTTACAGATTATAGTTTGTGTGAATGGTAAACATGTATGCAGTAAACATAAAAAAAGGTTGATATTTATTATAATCTAACTAAAATACTTTATAAAAGAAAAAAAAAAGAATTACATGAAAAAGGTGGCGGCTAATACACATACAAGCGACGCCACAAATGCATTACCATGACCCGATATATTCGTAATCATTCTGGAAGCGCTCGAAGCCAATGCATTACCATTTCCAGGTCCACTTTCGGTAACCTCTCCCAAATTAGGGGCGATTTTGGCACATGTTTGAATGTCGAATCTTTTGGGGGCCACTTCTTGACCGAGTCCGTTGAATCCACATGAGGTAGACGTCTTGAGTTCTCGTGCCTTCAAGTTGTAAAGCCAGCTTAGCTTATCGCGTGGCGAACAGAAAGAGAAACCACCATACAATCCCTTTTCACCATCACTGACAATATCACCACAAGAGACAAGACCACACATGGTGTCTAGTTGCGATCCAATAGTGCTATTGCCTTTTTCTCCTGTGATCATACTGACTTTATCCGAGGCGACACATTCCAGGTTTTGAACCATACACTCGCACGCACCATCAGAGGGTGTGGGGGGTAACTCGGTGGAGGCCTTCCAGTTACCGGTGATAGCAGGGCAATCAGGTGCAGCTCTTGATTCTGTGTAGGCGTCCATTTTAACACCTTTAGGTTTGGTCTTATTGATTTCATTCTGAAGATTGGTGTAATCGGCCAACACTTCAACTTCTCCTGAAGGTGTAATCTGCACCAATCCATAACGGTTATTTTCTTGAGTCCATTCGTAGACGACACCACCTGACCAGACACCCGTCATTTCGGGGCCATATAAAGCAGATACCTCCGAAAAGCCTCTGGGAGTGACTAAATTACAACCATACTCTGAAAGAAACACCGGTTTGCTGTAATTTTCAAACTCTTGTGTGCGATCTTTGAAGCCTGATTTTTCAAATGTAGAGACGCCACACCATTCGTACAGATTGACGCCAAAGAAATCGGCCTGGGCATCAGGGTCACCACAATTGAAATAATCTTTAATAGCGTCACGAATATATTCATCGTCATTACTTGCATAACCCACAGGTATACTTCTGCCGTTTTTACTCTTGATGTAGGTCTTGATATCACGTAAAGCAGCCTTGACAAAGGCGGATGCGGGTGTATTGGTCTTGTCATTGGTGACTTCGTTACCGGCGATAAAGGCGATTAAATTGTTGTATTTGGAAAAGGCATCTACGGTGTTCTTGTAAGCGTTGTAGAGATTCACACCGTATTCCGGTGACTTTCGATTAATGGAAAAGTGAGGTGTAGCAATGTCGAGTAAGAGATAAATGCCTGCATCCTCAAATGACTTCATACAAGCGTCATGATTGTTCTTTGGATCCACCTATGATATTGTAGGGTTAATAATGCTAATAAAGTGTGACAACGTGTGATTTCTTACTTCGTAAACACGGAGAACATTTGTACCAAGCTTGGCCATCATGGGAGCATCCCTTGCACAGGCTGCTGGGTCTGCCAAGGGATCCATTGTATTGTTGTCTGATATTTCACCTCGAGGTTGATAGGCCACACTAAGAGAATATTATTAAAGTATGTATCTATGCCATGTCAAACAAAAGAAAAGTACCCTTTGATAAAGAATTGGTCTTTTGTAACGGAATCAAAAAACTTGGACCCCTTGATGACGATTTCATTTAATGCAAAAGTCGAACTTGAAGCACAGGCCAAAAGTAAAAGGGTTGCTGAAATTTTCATTTCGTATTTAGGGGAGTAAAAAAGAGAGAGAGAAAAAACACAATAGAGAGGGGGGAGAAAAAGAGAAAAGAAGTTTTTGACATTGTTATATCAAAGAAAAAAAGATTTCAGGAGGGCTTATGGGGGTTTGCCTCATATGCGTTCTCAGGTATTCTAAAGGGGAAGAATGTTATTACCCTAAATTGTGTAGACATAATATCAATGGAATGATTGAAAATTTACGAAGAACCCAAAAGTTTAAACCTTGTTTTTTGTACTATTTCACACGTTTCCCTGTCAATATAAGGCAACTCTCTTATTTTGACATTCTGACACTTTCAATGTTGTGTATCTGTGTGTGTGTGTGTGTGCCTGGTCAGTGCTATAAAGACGTTGTGATCAGTAACAGAATATAACAGCGAGTTATGATTTTAAGAATCAAGTTTCGGATGAATAACATTGCATGACGTGCTATTTCTTTTAATATCAACCATCTATCTTGGTCACATTGGAGACGAGGTTCCTCGCTAAACATGTTCACTACAGAGTGTGTATGTATTTTTCATTAAACCAAAAGGAGAAAGAAGATGAAACAATGATTTTTTTTTCTAAGAAGCTGAGCAGTACGGTCTCTTAAAATTTTATTTTTTTATATGGGATAAAAAAATAGATTATCCTCCTACAACTCCAAAAAACGCACACACACCAATATGACAAAACACACATACTACTTTAGCCCAAAAGAAAAGAAAAAAGAAAAAAACTTGTTATACTTCTAAAAAAGAGAATTACTGAGAACCAATTTCCTTGGCGAGTTCTTCAGCACGCTTTTGGACATCGTTGATATCACCTTGCATATAGAAAGCAGATTCGGGCAAGTTATCGTGCTTACCACCCAAGATTTCTTGGAAAGAGCGGATGGTATCAGCAAGAGGGACGAGACGACCTTCATAACCAGTGAAGACTTGGGCAACAGCGAAAGGTTGAGACAAGAAACGTTGGATCTTACGGGCACGTTCGACAACGAGCTTATCTTCTTCGGACAATTCATCCATACCCAAAATGGCAATAATATCTTGGAGAGACTTATAGTTTTGGAGGATTTGTTGAACTTGAGTGGCAACCTTGTAATGCTCATCACCGACAATACGGGGATCGAGGATACGAGACTTGGAATCAAGAGGATCGACAGCGGGGTAAATACCCAACTCAGCAATGGAACGAGACAAGACAGTGGTAGCATCCAAATGTGCGAAGGTGGTAGCAGGAGCAGGATCGGTCAAATCATCAGCAGGGACATAGACAGCTTGGACGGAGGTAATGGAACCGTTCTTGGTAGTAGTAATACGTTCTTGCATACCACCCATATCGGTGGAAAGAGTGGGTTGGTAACCGACAGCAGAGGGAATACGACCCAAAAGGGCAGAGACCTCAGAACCAGCTTGGGTGAATCTGAAAATGTTATCAATGAAAAGCAAGACATCTTGACCCTCATCATCACGGAAGTATTCAGCAATGGTCAAACCAGTCAAGGCAACACGAGCACGAGCTCCTGGGGGTTCGTTCATTTGACCGAAGACGAGAGCACACTTGGACTCACCTTCGAGTTGAATGACACCAGTTTCAATCATTTCATGGTAAAGATCGTTACCTTCACGAGTACGTTCACCGACACCACAGAAAATGGAGTAACCACCATGAGCCTTAGCAATGTTGTTAATCAACTCTTGAATCAAGACAGTCTTACCAACACCAGCACCACCGAAAAGACCAATCTTACCACCACGAGCATAAGGAGCCAACAAATCAACAACCTTGATACCAGTCTCGAGAATCTCGGGAGTGGGAGATTGATCAACGAATTCGGGAGCCTCAGCGTGAATGGGACGATGAGTCTTGGCAGCAATAGGACCACGTTCATCAATGGGTTCACCAATGACGTTAATGATACGACCAAGGACTTCCTTACCAACGGGGATGGTGATGGGGGCACCAGTATCAATGACCTTTTGACCACGGACAAGACCTAGAGTATAGTCAGCATATAACTCACTCACATATAAAAATAAAAAGCTTACCTTCAGTACCATCCATAGCAATAGTACGGACAGTGTTCTCACCTAAATGTTGAGAAACTTCAAGGACAAGACGTCCACCGGAGTGGTCTTGGACCTCAAGAGCGTTCAAAATAGCAGGCAAGTTATCTTGTTCGAATTGAACATCAACAACAGCACCAATAACGGAACTATTATGATTGTTAGTAATTAATCCACGTTTAATTATCTAATGTTCCTACCGAATTTGACCAGCACTGGCAGCGGTAGCATAAGTACGAGCTATAATTGTTAATAAAAATATGTTAGGCCAGGGTTACCCCCAATGCATGGCTAATGTGTTTTTCAAAAAAAAAGTGTGCAAGCGTTAATTACCTGAGGCAGCGGCTTGAGAGGCCAAGGAGTTAGCTTGGAAACGGACGGTGCTTGAAGCAACACGACCGAGAGCACGAGAAATAAACATTGCTTAAATACCGAGTGAAAGGGGTGGAGAAAAAAAAAAAAAAAAAAGGTAGGTTACCGCAAAGCTCTTTGCTATATTTTTTTTTTTTTACAACCCCTCCCCTCCCACTAAAAAAGCAGCTTTTACTAGGCTGACATTCAATCCTCGCCCCTCCCCTTTGGCCCTTTTGTCCCCAAAACCCAGGCCCAGTGATAGAGGATTTTCTAATATATTAGAGCCTGGGGGGTTGTCTTAACTGCTGAGTTCAGACTCTTTGTGGAGAAGAAATTACACAACCCAGCATTTTTCGTGTACAGAATTTTTAGGTAATGATTTCACTCTACCCTACGCCTCTCTCTTTTTTTTTTTTTTTTTTTTTGTAGCTAAAACTACACGTTGTATTTTGCTGCGCATACTACTAGAGTACGCCTATAATTGCTACACATGCCTCTTATGAAAATGACTCTTTAACGCCTAAACGAACTCACCCAGTTCTGACGTCACCTATTTCTTCCTGCCCCGTTGTTAGCCACCCACCCCCCTTCGAATTGAAAGTCCATTGCCGACACAATTTTTTTGGGAGTCCAAATAAGCGAAAAAAGAAAAATACACAACTTTTTTTTCTCCCCCTCACCTCGAAACTAATTTTTCAATTTTTAAACGATGAACGTTCTCGCCAGATCTGCCCGTGCTGCCATGAAGCCTCTCTCCATGGGTAAAAAAATAAACATGATTGAAGAAAGCGAAGAAAAACATTTACTAACAATGTCCACTATTTTCATAATTAGCCCGTTTCTATGCCACTGAAGCCCCTGTTGCCTCTGATGCTCTCCGTTTAACTTTTGTTGTCCCCCACAAGGTAAACTTCATTTTTACGACCGTTAAAGCACGACATGTAGATATTCACCATTTAATGTAATAGGCTATCTACAAGGCCAGCGATGTTCAACAAGTTAACTTGGCTGCTACCTCTGGTGACATGGGTATCCTTGCCAACCATGTTCCTACCATCGAACAATTGAACCCTGGTGTCGTTGAGGTTGTTGAGAGTGCTGAAATCACCAAGAAGTTCTTTGGTAATAAAAAAATAATAATAACAACAGGTAGACCCCCTGTTTCTCATTCATTTCCTTTAACATATAGTCTCTGGTGGTTTTGCTACCATTAACCCCGATAACTCTCTTAACATCAATGCTGTTGAGGCCTCTCCTCTTGAAGAATTTTCTCTCGAGGTAAACTACCGTGGAAAATTAAGGGAATTAAGATAGTGTGTTAACTCATCTTTTTCTAATGTGTAGCGTGTCCAAGCCGGTCTTGCTGAAGCTCAACGTATCGCTTCCAGTGCCGCTACCGATAAGGAGAAGGCTGCTGCCAAGATCGAGGTTGAGGTTTACGAGGCTCTCCAAAGTGCTTTGACCAAGTAAATTGTATAATACAACCATCCCCATAAAAAGAAGTTTTTCTTTTTCAAACAAAAAGCACACACACAATAATTATATAAACAAATTTACGAAAAAAAAACATGTATATCATCCTTTCACCTGTTTGTGAATGCCCAGTATTACCCACATATTGCATGACCTAAGCCTTTTTTTTATTTTTCAATAATTGCAACGAAATGCTTGCTCATTATTCAGTCGGATGCATTGATTGCAGGCTGTGGTACGTGGTTATGTCCAAGACCCCTTCTGATTACATAAATTTATGACATATTTGTGTAATCTGAACCTCACCATCTCTATGCTTCACACACTTGAATAAATAAAATCGATAACATAATCAAAGCTTGATGATGTAACTCTGATTTTTATTTATTTTAAATAAATCATAACTCATGGGCTATTCTTTTTTCTTTCTTTCTTCTTTCTTCCGTAGATTCAAAATATCAGAAGCTCTCTACTGCATAATCCCTTAAACGAAAACACTTTTATAAATAGCAAGACTAAATATTAAATTGATTGTAGATTTTTGTGGTTATTTATTATATGGTATGGTAACTTTTACTAACGAAGAATGTCAAGAATAATAGGTACTTCCTTGGTGAAGCTATCTATCTAAAGTATTCCCAAAAGAGGTGACCTTATGATTATATCCCCTCCCCTCCCCCCCCCCCACACACACCGACTGTTTCACATGGTGTGTCACCTTGAGCTTTTTTTATAAAAAAAAAAAAAAAAACTTACATTGGTTCAACAAGTTACTGCGCACACGCTACGAACCCCTAAAAAAAACTTGGCAATACTACTACTCAGCTTGTCTGACATTAGTATTTTCAAGCACAAACCAACATATTCATTGCTCTAATGAACTTTCTGCTGCCCTTTGCCACAGAGTAGTATCAGGCAAGGGGGTTTGAATGGATGATTAAGATTTTCTTTATCCATGTGAAAAAAGCTAACGTGTCAAAATGATATGTTTGACACAATTCTTCAAAGTGGGGCTAATAATAGAATTAAAAAAATGCAATCTTTAATTGAAGATGACAGGTATTCTCGGGGTCACCCTCCCTTTGTCGACAAAAAAGTTGTACAACAAGTCATAAATAATATTCTTGGGTGGTGCTGGTAACTAGGCCACTGCACAATGCTGTCAAATCAATTACTGTATGCATTTGCGGAGAATTTTTTTCTTTTCTTCCTGAATGATTGAAATTATATCTTTCTGCAGCAAGGAGTAAAATAGCCATTGAATGACGTTCTGTGTATTGAGCATAACAACGTTTGGATGATTAGGGTTTGCTTTTCAGCTGATGATGGCATTGATTAAAGGAATTTCTAGAGGCTTGTGATGAAACCCCCACCCTTGGGATATGCACGACATTCCCCAAATCTCTTTCATTTGACATAGTTTGCGCTAAGAAAGCTTATATCCCCCATTTTTGCATATTCATCTATAACGTTCGACAGGCTCAATTTGTTTCTCCGTGCAATATGTGTGAATCACTGTTTTCATCACGCAACCCACATTGTGTATCCGAATTTGACCATTTATGGTATCTTGTAAAATTCATATACCTTTTGATAGACATATTCTTTTTTTTTTTTTTTTTTTTTTTTGAAAAGAAAGCACATAATTGAACATGAATTTGTTTATTATAATAAACATTCCCGTCCTTTTTTTATATATCTGTAAGAGATTGAGAAAGCTGTTTTCTTGGATATGCTGATAACAAGTGAATGATGGCATCCAAATGTTGAAATGGGATTCATAGGCAGTGTGATTGGACTGCACAAAATGTGTGCACAGTGATCGACGTCATCCCCCTAAAGGAGATTTTTTTTTTTCATTTTATCAGATATTTCCTTTCCCAAACTCTTTTTACCCGCAAAATAAAAAGAAACTTTTAAATAATGGGTAAACAAGGAGATAGATGAAAGTTGATAAAGTATTAACCTGTAAAGTAGATTATCAAAAGGCAATGCTGGAGGAGCTCATGTCTCAATATGTAGATGTGGACAATAAGGATTTCTGGGACGATAGCGTAAGTTATAATTCAACAAGCTTTAATAGGATACAGAAAGGGTAGCTAAAGGCAGTAAAAAATAGGTCTGTAAGCATTACCTTGTTGCATTTTGTCCGTCTCAGCTCTTCACAAACACAAAGTCTGATCTTGGTGCTTGCGACAAGATTCACAATGATCGTTTAAAGGAGCGTTATCAAAAGACAGCAGATAAGAATAAATATCCTTATGAGGCCGAATTTTATGATTATCTCAATAAACTCATTTCAGATCTCACACGAAAAATCCGTCAAGGTAATGGTAGATTAAACATTCAAATGGACGACAAGGCGGCCGAAGCACGTAAAGAAGAACGAGAAGAAAAGATGGTATTATTAGATGTCAAGATTAAGGAGTTATTACAAAAGGTGGAAGAAGCTGGTGAAGAAGGCCGCGTACAAGAAGCCACTGAACTGCAAAACGAGGTCGATAAGCTCCAAGAAGAATTGACCCAATTCAAAGAGGTAAAAAATCATTTAATATGGTAGATTAAATATGTATTAATACCTTAATTATTTTAGAATGCAGATGGTGCTAGTAAGGCAGAAAAGCGTATGGAGGTAAACAGTTACAAAAAGCAATATAAATAGATAAATATTAATTAGTTTAAAAGGTATGCGATGTTTGTGGAGCCTTTTTGGTTACAAATGATTCTTCTGATAGATTAGAGGCCCATTATCAGGGTAAGCAGCACCAGGGCTATTTAAAGATTCGAGATACAATTGAGCAGATGCGCGTGAGTAGTATACAGTTTTGTTCTTTTTAATACCTTATTAACGTGCTTTCTGATGTAGCAAACTCGTCAGCAGCAGCAACAGCAGCAACACCACCAATCGAGCAGCAGTAATTATTCGCGTCAACGTTATGATTATAATAATGATCGCCGAGATGGAGGTAGGCATAGAGAGTATCGTCGCTATTCTGACCGTGGCTATAACAGGGATAATCAACGTCGTAGCGGAGAAGATGATTTTGCTGGTGATGTTGAGCGTTATAGCAGAAGATCACGCCGTGATTATTCCCGTTCTCGTTCTCCAAGCAGACGATCTCGTTATGATTAAGTAGGTGAAACTTTTTTTTTTGGCAATAAATTAAAGCGTTTTATCTTATTTGTGTGGGCGTCAAGGGATGTTGTCATGGATACCACGTGAAGGGGGGATATAAAAAGGTGGCTACACTAGGGCTTAGTCTGAAAAAAGAAAAAAAAAGCCTCTCTCTCTCTCTCCCCCCCCCTTTTCGTCACTCCTATTTCAAACCCCCTCTTTTCTTTTTTTCTTTTTTATATATTTTTTTTTTCTTTCTTTCTTTTTTTTTTTTTTTTTTTTTTTTTGTACTTGTTTTAAAAAAAACTAGTTCATAATGACTCATTACAATGTCACTCAACAGTTTAACTTGAGTTCGTTACATACCGACCCTGATCTCTATGCTTTGAAGAGTCGAAAGAAGGTTGATGATCATATTGCTTCCACAAATAGAATAGCGTATGTTGAAGCACTTGTTGGTAAGTGAATGTGGATGACATAAAGAAAGAAATCGTCCTAACACAACGGATAGATATAAATGCGATTGTGATTGAGTCTATTTGGAGCAACACATATACAACAAAAGAGACCCGAATATCGCCGGTAGTACCATTGCGGACTTTTATACAAGAAGTGCTTAAACGATCTCGAACAACATATTCCACATTACAAACGGCTTTATTTTATCTATTTAGAGGCAGACCAACCATCATCAATCAATTACAGCAGAATAATGCATATATCAGCTGTGGCAGAAGAATGTTCTTGGCGAGTTTAATCGTGGCTTCTAAATTTGTTCAGGACAAAACCTACCGTAATTCAGCTTGGGCAAAGATAGCAGGTCTACCAGTGCAAGAAATCAATACGGCTGAAAGATACTTTCTAAATAATATTATGGACTATAGACTTTACATCGATCAATCCATATTTGACCGTTGGCACAAATTACTACATATAAGAACTGGAGCAAGAATCCATAATATACCTACCTCCATGAACGATCTCTCTTGTTTATCATTCACGCCAAAATATCATCATCATTATTCATCCACTATTCAATGTACATTATCCACTTATCCCACCATATCAAATACTTCTAACGATCACTACCAATCTCCCACCTATTCCTTACCCCCTCCCCCACTATCGCTGCCTAGCTCTATCTCTTCTTCTCCTGCTCAAACTCCTACTCAGATCTCACCTGTCCGTATCACACAACAACAGCAGCAGCATCATCATCATCAGCATTATCAGCAGCATCAGCAGCAGCATCAGCAGCAGGTTAAAAGAAAGCACGAAAGTAGAGAACACATTGCTTTACTAGATAAAAAGCATTGTAGATTCTGGCAATAACTCTTCTTTTTTTCACACACACACACACACACACACAAATACACATATGCGTCTAAATAAATTACATATTATTATCCACACTCTTTTTATATTGTGCTACATTAAATCGCTTTCTTGCTAAACTCAGACAAAGAAATAGTAGGCTGTGTTAAATACAATGAAAACCCATCTTTTTGGCAACTATAAGTTGTGTAGAGATGATATCATGGTAACATCCAATTAGATCGAAGCGCAAGGTTGCAAAAAAAAAAGAACGAGGGCAGTCATATAAATGCAGCCTATTCACACTATTTATGTACGTTTTAGATACAGAGAAATGTGGCTTTCATGATAAACTCCATCTATTTAAGCCTAATTTATCTTTTTTGTATTTACATCATAACAATCAACTGTAAACAAGGGGAATAATTGCCATAACCTTAAATAGACATAGGATTCATTGTCGTAATTTTCTTTTGCCCTAGTGACACCTATAACAATCACAAGCTGCAGACAAACTGACTGACAATTTTAACCTTCCCCTCTAAATTTAGTGGCCACATTGATCTCCTTCAAGAAGGATGAGGTTAAATAATAAAAGTCAGAGTCGTATTGACGGATTTTATAATTAAAAGCAGAGAGTTTCTGCTGACAAATGCTATCGTCAAGGCAGATATGGAGATAATCGAACTGCTGCTTCAGGTTCTTCCTTACTGAATACACTAATGCGATCTTTCATTATATTTCTACACGGCATGTTTCTTGGGATAAAAGCACATCTCTGATGATAGCTTTGATAAAACTAGACGTTCTTTAGAACCATCATCATCATGGTACATCATCTCTGAGAAAAGTGGCAATGAATACCTCCGCCCATGTGCGTTTTGTGTTGGTATAACAAACATTGCCTTTACCTTTAGGTCGGAGGTTTGGCAAGGTCGTCTCCTCAGGTACGCACTAATAACGCTTGGCAACAGCATTCAAAGTCCCTTCATTTACGTTTGGACTATTTTCTAGTTAGACTTACCTTTTAAAATAACACTAAAATAGTTTTATTTCCCTTCAAAAGACGCATCTTGTGCCAATTCACCATTCGAATTGACAATGAATCCTTTGTATTCAAATGTGATTCAAAGCCGACTGTGTCGGAGTGAGATGAATAACCAATGGGATTGGCTCTTGCCCCATTTATGCTCTTCTCCCCTTTTCCCTTCCCGTCCGCCCTCCTTTTTTTCACTTTTTTTTTCTTTCTTCTCTTTACATGGTGGAGCAGGCTTCATTTAGTACATGAGGGTTGAAAAATACTCATATATGCGTCGTGCAAGTTGTAGACGACTTGTTTGGATATTCTTCTCTTGTTTCTTGACATTCTTCATACCAGATTTTATACTACACCATGTAGGCGGCCTGACCACTTCAGGTAATAAAAACAACCACATTCTATGCTAAAATGTTCAAACTAATTGTCCTCATACAGCATCTCGCATGGCCTGGCGTGAGAAAATTGCACTTGTATTCTTATTTTTATTCTCTGCCGCCTTCTTTTGCTTTTGGTTAGAATATATATCCAGCCTATTTTGTGATCCTGAAAGAACATATGACTTTGATACAGTCTTTTCCAACGAATCAAGGTTTACTGCCATCAATGGAAAAGCAGTCAACTGGCATCATTATGAAGGCCCACCTAATCCAATGATAGACTACGTTAATCAACATGCTCATCAAGATCTGTCCTGGAATTTTCCTACTTTTTTAGACAATCGTTTTGACTGTCTATATGGTAAAGAGGATCAAGTGGCTGCTTGGTTAGAACATCTGATGACTACTGATATTGGCTATAAATTCATCGATGGGGAATTAGAGAGTTGCCCTATACCAGGTGCTCGTAATATTACAGGTGGTCCTTGCTTTTATGGCAATGCCGTAGAGGAGACTTTGAATACGCTGCTTATCCAAGGAGGTAAAAAAATATAAAAAAAAACTTAATTTGTGCGCCCATAAAAAAAAAGGTCATTTATACGATTTTAGATATCATGTATAATCCAACTGAAATTTACAAGTTGTATAACGCTTTACCTACACCCACCAATTCTACGAAACAAGCATTTGTCATCTTGGATGGATATGCGCTGGATGTAACAACATATTTAACCATGGCAACCAACATTGTCTCACTTTCATCCACCATGAGCTCTCGATCATTTGCGCTCGACCGCATGTTTTTACCGTTAGATTTGACCATGTTTCTCTACATCAACCTAGGACGAGATATAACACCTTATTTTGCAGGCAATGTCAGTAACTCGGATCTGTATCGAAAATGTCTTGTTCAGTTATTTAAAAGAGGGGTTGTCCCATCCTATGTGTCATCAGGATGTTTGCGTATTAACCCAGCGCTTTGGGCTACCATGGGAGCTGGGTTGCTGTACTTCTTTGTCAAGATGAATTTAGCTTACCTTTCTCGAGTTTCGTTTGTTCAACGTTTATTGTTCTCATCGGCGCCCGAAAGTTCGGCCTTCTTGTATAGTGGCGGTGGTAGTCGTGTATGGCCGCATACGATCTTAATGGTACCGTGCTTTGCAGAGTCAGCAGATACCTTGAAACAGACTTTAGATACGCTTTCGAGATCCGCCTATGAAGATGATAAAAAGCTCTTATTGTTCGTATGTGATGGTATCACCACCAGCGCGCAGGAACAGAAAGAAACGCATACTTTGCTATTGGAATACCTTGGTTATAGTTGTACAGAAGATCCGTTCCCTCAGCCTTATACTTCTTTAGGTCAAGGGCGTAAACGTACCAACTATGCAAGAGTCTATTCTGGGTATTATGAAACAGGTCGTAATCGGGTTCCTTACCTGGTTATTGTGAAACTAGGTCAGCGACAGGAGCAAGTGAGGGAGCTAAAAAAGAGGGAGGCGCCACCTGGGAATCGAGGTAAACGAGATTCTTTAGTGCTTGTATTTGGGTTTCTTGAACGATGTATGAACCTTGCAAATAATTTGATCACACCGTTGGATTATGAGATCTTTAACCAATGCTATAATGTACTGGGTATCGATCCAAGGTACTTTAAATATATTCTTGTTACAGATGCCGATATCCAAGTACAGAGTGATGTCGTACAAAAGTTCGTCACACGCTTGGAAGGAGACCGCAAGATGTTGGCTGTAAGTGGCCATGTACGACCTGCCAATCCTGAAGAGAACTTGACAACCATGTTACAAATCTTTCCTGTCTATATGGCATTTTATTCTTGTCTGGCATATGAAGCATGTCTAGGTAGTGTCATGACCATTCAAGGTGGACTTGTCATGTATAAAATATGGACAGAAAATGTGCCTCATCCCACAAAAAAATTCACCAAGAAATGGAAGTTATTGCAACAACAACAGCAACAGCAGAATAGTAACCATACATCTCAGCAATCGTTTCATACCCATAAATGGCCTAAATTAAGTGATGAGATTATGATTCGTAACCCGTTTCAGGATCCATCTACCACCCGACGTAGTAGCTCAAGTGATACTACCATCACTACCACCACCACTTCCTATCATCATGAACGACCTGATTCGCGTTTAGTTTTGTCCGCACGCGTGGATATTCGAGCATGCTGTGTTCATCCTACAGTACTTAGAGGAATTAGCACACCGCAGGCAACTACCATGCATATGCAAAGTGTACTATTACTAGGCGAAGAAAAGATGATGCCGATTGTACTACTGAAATCACACCCAGGACATCGACTTGGGTTTGAGCCTGATGCTGTGGGATATGCCACATTACCCACCAATTTTTTCGCTTTGCAAGGTCTTCAAGCTCGAAATATTCGAGCAGCACTTCATAACCAACTTGAGATGCAGCGTGTCTCTTGGCAATTGGGTATCACGTATTGGATCCTTTCAACCACCGAAATTCTAGACCTGATCTTTTCCATGCCGGTCATTGTTTACTTGTATGGCATCTTTGGTCGATCCGTGAAACAACGTGCTATTGCCTACATCATTATTGCGTTATCATTTACAGGTTTGGTTGTATTGCATATCCTGTTTTTTCTGTTCCGAAGGCAATTCAGGTACATTCTTTGGTTCGTTCTGTACTGTCTTTTCTCTCTGCCCTTATTTGCTATTTGGTTTCCATTGATTTCTGTTTGGCAAAGTGACAGTGCGCATCAATGGTATGATGTTTGGCCCATCCAAAAGGGGTATAGTGGCAACTCTAGGCTGCATGGTATCATTGATACAGATATCCATAAAAAAGAAGACGCCGAAAAAAAGGACGAAGATACGGAGGACAATTATAACGATGATGTACCTCGTCTGAGATTAAGTGAACACGAAGTAGTAGAAGCAAGAAGAGTACATCAAGCTGCAGAAGCTGCATTAGACTCAAACTTTACTGGATTTACAGGCTTTGTGGATGCAGATGTCTTGCCCGGTGAACCTGAAATTACTTCACCTCCATTAGCTCAAGTGAGAGACGGACTCCATTTGACACGCATTACTACTAATTATAGACCCCCTAGTGTAGAACTCTATGGTGGGAGCACATGGAGACAACGATACCCCAATGAAAAGGAGACCTCGTCTCCTATCCAGTCTTTTCCGGACACATATAACCCATTTGATGACGAGTTTCAAACAAGAGCGCAATCAGAAGAAAGTAAAAGACATCGACAAAGCCATTCACAGTCTTCGTATTTTACCTATCTCTCACGTAACAGCTTACAACAAGATACAAAGGCAGCGCCTACGGATACTTTACCTAGCAGTTTAAACAGTAGTGGATTTGCAAAAATTCAAGATGGTGGTGGATATGTAGAAAACATGATGATGACAGATGTATCACCTATTATTGTAGATGAACGAAAAGAAGATACACAATTTGATAGAGCGTCGACTACCCTTTCGATTAAATCCAATACGTTTTCTGTCATTGCCCATCATACTTTACACGAGGACGAAGAAGAAGAGGAGGAAGAGTTGCCACGACATCAAAGATTAATGCATTATGAATATAAACCGCGTACACCGGGAGCTGATGAAGGACGAAAGACGGCATTACATAATTTTAGTAGTTCAGTGAATATACGTCAAACCAATGATGCAAGGCGATTATTGATTAAACATGCAGTACCTTCTTCCAACTCACTTTCACGTCATTATGAAGCGAATCATGCTCCTCCTATCAGCCTGCGTACTCAACCGTCTAAAGTGAATTTGATTACGCATGATATGACTATGCCAGAGATACAACATACCATCAAGGCAGAAATCAAAAGTTATTTATTAAAAGCGGATCTAGCTACCACGACACGAGCACAAGTCAAGTTACATCTGGCACAGCATTTTGGGAGTTTAAGGATAGATGAACAGGATGATAAAATGATGGATTTTATTAGCGATTGTACAGAACAAATAACATTTGAATTACTGAATTAAATTAATAAAGAACGAAAGGCTTTCTACAGTCAATAATAATAATAACATACACTTTTAGTTTTTATACAGTGACATATTATTTATTTTTGATTTTAAACTTGTTTCAAATGGACTACAACACTGCTATAAGCCTGAATAGTTAAGTAAGGCAAGTTTAAACCGATGTTCATCAGTGCACCACCCGTCATTTTTCCTTCGAAAATGGTCTTGGTAGGATCACTGCTCCAGATATTGACACTGTATTCTGCATCGGAAATTAAATCACGCAACTTGATAGGAGGTAAAGGAAACCAGAAGGGACTATATTGTCTAAAAGCCAAAACGACCGATTCATCCATCTTCTTGGTGGTAGATTGAGTCACAGCGGTGTAAGTCTCGGTAGCAGATGTCATCTTGTTTGCATGAGGAGGCACCACCAACCAGTTCAAGTTACCCTTTTGAACAACGTGTTGGAAACTCTTGTAGATTTTAATCCACCCCTTGTATTCCTTGAGTTCGGCATCGGAAAGTTTATTCAGGTTGGAGCCAATACCAAGTGCACCCATGAAGGAGACGTGGAATCGGTAAGAAATGGGGTAGACAGTACGGTCATCATTTCCGGGAGAATCTGTAACCCAACAACTCATCATATCAGGGGGGATAACAAGGGAGCTACCATATTGTATCATTAACCGAGCATCAGGTCTTGTATTATCACTTGGCCAACTGGAATCTACCTTTTTTAAAATAGACATATCCGCTCTTCCACCACCACTAGAACATGTTTCAAAGCGTACACCTTCCTTTTTGACCATCTCTACGAGCTCATAAAATGCATTGACATGACCGACCCAAACCTCTTGACCAAGAGCCGAACCAGTATCGGAGAGAGGGCGATTCATATCCCATTTGATAAAGTCAACACCCACTTCGCGGATCGTACTCAAAACAAGATCAGCAACATATTTTCTTACATCGGTTCTTGTGATGTCTAACACGAGTTGGTTTCTTTCCAAATGTCTTGTACGTTCATCATAATGATAAACCCAATCAGGATGTTTACGATACAAGTCAGAATCGGGGTTGACCATTTCAGGCTCAAACCATAGGCCAAACTTCATGCCTAGACCGTGAACATAATCAGCCAAGGGTTTTAAACCATTGGGGAATTTGGTGGTGTCAACAAACCAATCACCGAGACCAGCATTATCAGCATGACGACCTTGAAACCAACCATCATCCAGAACAAAAAGATCAGCACCCATATCAGCAGACTTCTTGGCCATTTCCATTTGATTCGTGATATTGACAGACATTTCATAAGCTTCCCAACCGTTGTACAAGACAGGTGAAAGTGCGTCAGGGTCAGACACAAGGTCGGTGTCTTTGTTATCCCGGATATGATTTGTCAGTAACTTTCTTGCACCCGATAAACCGGCAGGTGTATAACCAGCTACAAAAGTAGGCAACTCTAATTCTTCTCCCTTTTTTAAGTCATAACCAAAATCGCGATCATGCATACCACCAATGATGGTTACTTTGCCTTCGGTATCTGTATGTACTTGAATTTTCCAATTGCCACTCCATGCAACAGAGCCAAAATAAACGCCATTGTCACTATGTTCACCATCGCTGGAAGTATCCTTGACAGCAAAATAAGGGTAAGCACGAGCAGAGGGAATACCACGAGTTGATTCTAGTACATGGGAAGTACCAGGATGAAGCGTGTGTCGTTGAACCTGTGTCTCCGCAGCCCAAGCACCAGCTAAAGTGACCAGCTCACGGTTGGCGTTACCAGCAGGAGGAAGAATATGCCAAGCAGCAGTCAATGCTTTTGAAACATGATAAGATTCCTTGGTTGTTGCCTTGATCACCGCGCTTCTGAGAATTATGTCATTTTCCACATCGATGGTGTAAGAGAGTGAGACCTGGAAACCTCTATGCGCTTTGTCAGTTAATACAATAGTCAACGCATTCTTTTTCAAGTGAGCGCCCGTATAAATCAAGTCCAATTCACGTGTACCATTTTCAAAACGTGTCCGCAAGACATCAGGTCCATAACGTAAGCCACCAAAGACAGGAAATTCTTCATGGGCAGCAGTGATAGCAGGTTCTTGGGAACCTCTTTCGACAGGAAGTTGAACAGGCAAAGTGATATCGGCCATGGAAGTCAATCGGGGACCCCAATATAAATTCAAAAGTTCAAGTGTGTCCGGAACGACCCCGACCACGTACGATGTATGTGTTGTGGTTAGAAACCAAAGCTTGCCTTCTTTACTGGCGGTAATTCCAGTTTTAAGTACGGATAAAGCTGTGCATCCATAAATCAGAATGATGAAAACAAATGAATAGAGAAGCATTTGTCTAATGAAAATTGAGTTTTACTTTAATTGTTCATTGTACAATAGAAATCAGCCTTTATATACAAGTGTGTATACTTGACGTCGTTGAATCAAAATTTCACAAGCTCCGGGCGGTATAAATTTACGTAAGCCAGAAGAATGCGGAAATCTTTTCATGCGCGTGTGTATAGCTTAAGTAATCAGGAGCTAGTAACGGGAAGGATAGAGATATCCAAACTATCGTGGGACAATTTTTGTTAGTTAGAAGCAGGTTAATATCGGTGAACTTTAATTTCAATTTTTTGTTTGGTTGTGTTATATCAGTTCCTCTGTACTCCCATTAAGCCATATTTATACTTATTTAACCGCCTTGTAAAAGATAAAACAATAAATGTTGCTACTTCTTCCGTATTGAATTGAATGATTTCAAAATGGTTATTTGTAACAGATATGCGCAAATTTAAAGTCAACAACTTCGGCATCTTTTTTTAAAAAAAATCTCTAGATCCGTGGCTCTATGAACTTTTAAATCATTTTTAGTTTTATTGTTTTGATCATTTGAGGTTACCCAATCTAGTAGCATAACTTGACGAATGAAAAGACACTGTTTGCCTTCACTGAGAGTGCATAAAGATGGCGCTATGAGAAAAAGAACCGGAACCAACTGCGCGCTGCTTAACAAACGTACTGTCAAATACCCACCCACCGCGGAATCATTCTATCAACCGAAGTTACCTGGTATACCCATTCTCGCTTGCAAGAGTTCTTTCTCATTTTACTTTCTCCACACGTTTTAATATTTATGTCTACTGCTCCTCCCCCCCCCCCCTTATTTTTTCACACTGGCAGTACAGCATATATTTGAAATGAAGTCGCATTTGTAAAATAATAACTTCAATAATCCCGAGATAAATTCGTCTGACAGTTCATGAAGAATTCTAAAAATTTGATATGCATAGTAATATGCATAGTAGCACATAATCGTCATAGTGGTGTCACCTTTCATAACCTGGCTTTG
This sequence comes from Mucor mucedo, assembly GCF_025094135.1. Classification (NCBI taxonomy): domain Eukaryota; kingdom Fungi; phylum Mucoromycota; class Mucoromycetes; order Mucorales; family Mucoraceae; genus Mucor; species Mucor mucedo. The sequence continues at coordinate 253,551 of NW_026252328.1, read as the reverse complement.
TAAAAATTTTAGGAACTGCTTCATCTGGGAGACATAGTTGGTCTATTTTTTTAGGCTGAGATGTCCATGAATATTACTGGCTTCAATAAAACTCGCATAAGTTTACCAAGTAAATACTTCCTTCAAATTTGAATCAAATGATTTGAATTTAATTTATAATACTACATACTAAACTCATGCTTTAATGAAATCCATGCTTACGAGTACAAAATATGTTACATACTTTACAAATGCATATTGAAACTACATGATTGTCCTTTCTCAGATATGGTAATTACATAATACGTGACGGCTTTTCGCTGTTTAGAGCTGCTTCAGAGTGTGGCTTTGTAGAATGGGTTTGAACAAAATTATAAGCAATTTTTTTCCACATAAACTTTTGATACACTTTATAAACAACTTTGAACATGGATCTCTTTCATTTGCTAGGTGGCGGAGCACGATTCGATAAAAATCGATTCAAAAGCGATGTAACCCTTTTTGAAGGCGAGAAGGAAGCTAATCAGAAACAATCCAGAAAGAAGAATGCAGCTGTTGTCGATCCTAACGTTCGTTCTCAGTTGCTTGACGAAATCGATTTCTTCAAGACAACTCATACCATTGTCAGCAAGAAACCTAAAGCTGATGACGATAGTGAGTCTGAAGACGAAGAATTAGTCGAAAAAACCGAAATTGTGAAGCCTAAGAAAAATTCGGCCAAAACGACCATTTTTAACAGCGTGGAAGAAGCCAAAGAATTTAGAAAGCAACACAAAATAAAGGTCTATGGTACCGACGTACCTAACCCTTTCAGAACGTTTGAAGACTTAGCTTCACCAGCATACAACTTGAATCCCGTCCTCTACAGAAATTTAATGAATATGAAATATAATACACCAACACCTGTCCAAATGCAATCTATCCCTATCATGATGAACGGACGTGACCTCATGTCCTGTGCTCCTACTGGTTCCGGTAAGACCATGGCTTTCATTCTTCCTATTTTGCAAGATTTAGAAAAACCCGAGAAAAAGACTAGTTATCGTGCCTTAATCATTGCACCTACCAGAGAATTGGTTCAACAAATTGCTCGCGAAGTGAAGCACTTAAGTCAAGGCACCAAACTCCGAGTCAATGTTTTGACAAAGGCAACTGCTGCTGATAAATTACAAACCCCCGAATCTAGACAAAAGTTTGGTACGTATTGCATAACGATCCAGAAAATTAAAACGATAATTGACTAATACGCCGAAAATAGATATTTTGATTACCACACCATTGAGATTAGTGTACGCTATTAAGGATAAGGAAGTAGATTTGTCTGCTGTTAGACATCTTGTTCTTGATGAAGCAGATAAGTTATTGGATCAAGGCTTCTTGGAGCAAACCGATGAAATTTTTGCCGCTTGTTCTGGAAACAGTATTCAAAAATCATTATTCAGTGCCACATTTTCATCTCACGTCGAAGAACTCGCAAATACTGTAATGAAAAACCCTATTCGTATTGTTATCGGTGCCAAGTAAGTTAACTTGGAGTAAGGATAGTATCAGGTGCTGATCTGACCATATTATTTTTTAATAGGAACGCTGCTACTGACACTATTAAACAAGAATTATTATTCACTGGTACAGAAGCAGGAAAGATGATCGCATTACGCCAATTGGTACAAAAGGGTATTAAGCCACCTGTTTTGATCTTTGTTCAGTCCATCGAGCGTGCCAAGGAGCTTTTCCATGAATTGATTTTCGATGGTATCAATGTTGAAGTTATCCATTCCGACAGAACCAAAGCTCAGCGTGATAACATTATTGATCAATTCCGTGTTGGTAAGATTTGGGTCTTAATCGCTACAGAATTAATGGCGCGTGGTTTGGATTTCAAGGGCGTTAATTTGGTCATCAATTACGATTTCCCTCAAACTGTTGCAAGTTATATTCATAGAATCGGTCGTACTGGTCGTGCTGGCCGTCAAGGTGAAGCTGTCACATATTATACTCAAGATGATTTACAATACATGAAAGGTGTCGTTAACGTCATGAAAGAGTCTGGATGTGATGTGCCTGAATGGATGCTGAACATGAAGAGTTTAAATCATAATCAAAAACAAAAAATGCGTCAAGGTCTCTCTCGTGACCATATTGATAGTACCTCCAAGTTTGACAAATATAATCAAACCAAAAAGAAGTAAGTTCTCAGAATGGTTGGTTAAACGTTTATTAATTTAACCTTGTCACCAAATAGGGAAATGATCGATGCATCCAAGAAACGTAAGAGAGTTGCTGCTGAGAAGGAGAAGAAGGAGAGAAAGGAAAAGAAAGAGAAGAAGGAACAAGATAAAAAAGAAGCTTAAAATAAAAAGAGAACCCTCCCACTTCTTACTGTAAATACACATTTCTTTATCCCGATTAAGGAAATACGACGAAAAAATAGAATAATAACCTGCATATTTTAACTTACCCATCAATAAAAGACGAATTATAAATAGTCTTTATTCCCTGACAATTTAAAATATACATCCTCAGTAAAATCTGATTCTAGTTTACTCCAGTTATCAAATTGTTGTAGCCAGTGATTGTCGACCAAGAACCGTCATAAATACAATGCGATTGTTTCAGCTGTAAGTGGAAATAGTATCCAAACTCACGTTCCTTCCTCAGTCAGATTAACTGACTAAAGTCTTATAAGACCCATCTGGATCCTCAGAAAAGGTCGTAAATTAGAATTTGAATGCTACAAGAGAAATACAGAGGCAACCGATAATGATTTCATAAACGCAGCCATAAATGCTGCCACCTTTTCATATATTAAAGAAGACAAAAAATGAATTTAAAATAGGTTTTATTATGGTTTTTAGGTATGAAGTGGTAAGTATGATAGGATTGGGAGTTTCTTCAAATTCCTGTTGATATTTTTAGACTCATCGTATTGTCTTTTTGTTGTTGTTGTTTTAAATAATTTAAAGGTTGAAGCTAGCGGATTGACGAATATCACGACTGGAGGCACCAATATGAACGGTGAATTTACCAGAAGGAATAACCCAAGCCTTGGCATCAGTATCCCAGATACTGAGTTCGGTCTTGGTGAATTCGATATCAACATTTTCCTTTTTACCCTTCTTCAAGAAGACTTTTTCGAAACCACGGAGTTGTTGAGGAGGTGAACCAGCACTTTCAGGGAATGAGATATAAGCTTGAACAATTTCAGCACCGTCAACCTTACCGCTGTTTGTGACAGTAACAGTAGCCTTAACACTAACGTCAGCATTCTTCTTAGCCTTGCTTACTTTAACCTTCAACTTGCTGTAACTGAAAGTAGTGTATGACAAACCATGACCGAAGGGGAACAAAGGTTCAATCTTGGCGTGGTCAAACCATCTGTATCCGACCAACAACTTCTCAGAGTACTCGATATCGAACTTGGGATCAGGCTTAACATTGTAATCGGTAACTTCCTTGGCAATAGTGTAAGGAAGACGACCAGATGGGTTGACAGCTCCAGTAACAACATCAGCAAGAGCATTACCAGATTCTTGACCAGCAAGACCAGGCCAGAGGACAGCCTTAATGTTGGGATGGTCAATCCAGGGCATGAGAGTAGCACCCACAGAGTTGATAACAACAATGGTGTTTTTGTTAGCATCAGCAACAGCCTTAATCTTAAATAGTAATATATGTTAATAACCAGGTCTTTTCATGTATCTAATCTTTTGATAGCGTACCAAGTTGTCACCATTGTTCCACAAACTAAGATTGTTACGATCACCAACATTTCCATCAAAGACAATATATTCTTCGCCAGAATCTGTGGCAGAGAATACAAATGCAACATCAGCACCTTCAACAGCAGTAGCAGCGGCTTCAAGATCCCAATCGCTGTCAGAGGTTTGGATCTTAACACCTTTACCCAAAGCATTTGTAAGACCAGTAAGAGGCTATGAAAAATTTTAGTCAAGAGTTTCGATAATTTAGTAATGTAATGGGCTTACATCAATTAAGTAAGGGAAATCGGCAGTACCGGAACCCCAACCTTGAGCGAGATGACCATCAAGACAACCGTGATCGGCACAAGCGTCCTTACCGTTAATACCACTGAAAATAATAGTTAGAATTTTGAAGTTTTAAATTTAGTATTTTAACTTACGAAGCAGAAACCTTGATACCACTACCAACAAGAGCGATACTCTTGGTTGACTTGGAAAGAGGGAGAATGCCTGAATTCTTGAGAAGAACGTTAGAGGCAGCAGCCATAGAACGAGCTAACTTCTTGTGATCTCTTTGAACGTTGACAATTTCAGCTTCGTCACGGTGGAATGCATTGATTTTAACGCTAGGGAAGTTCTTGTCTTGGCCAACCTTGTACCATGCAGCAACAATACGAGTTACCATATCAGTTACACGAGATTCGTCAACAGTCTTGGCATGTACAGCATCAGTCAAGTTCTTACCGAAGTAAGAGTCATTAGAATTGAAAGTAATATCACCAGGCATGGTCATATCAAGACCACCATTGGCAGAGGGTACAGTTGACATAGTAGCAGACCAATCAGATTGAACAAAACCCTTGAATCCGAGTTCACCCTTTAATACTTGGTTTAAAGTGTAATCATCTTCACAAGCCCAGGTACCGTGCAACTGGTTGTAACTACACATAATGGAGCCAACACCGGCCTCGACAGCACGAGCAAAGGGCCATAAGTAAACTTCATGCAAAGTTCTTTCATCAGCATTTGAGGAACTGTTTTTACGATTAAGTTCTTGATCATTCAAAATATAATGCTTGGCTGTAGCAATAACACCTTCACTTTGAATACCCTTAACACTTTCAGCAGCAAGAACACCAATCAAATAAGGGTCTTCTCCACCACTTTCCCAACCACGACCACCTTCGTTTGAACGACCGAGATTCATAGCAGGACCGAGAAGAACATGAACACCCTTGTCGTAAAATTCTTGACCGAGATATACACCACGAGCAAGAATAGCTTCTTTATCGAATGAAGCAGCAGCATTGATACCGGCTACACCAGAGGTGACATTGTCAGCAAAACGCATACCAAGAGGAGCATCTTGTAAACAAAGGGCAGGGAAATCAGGCTTAGTGATAGGATATGTGTTACCGACACAACGACCCATCATCCAACCATCACCGGTGGTGATGTTAACCTTTTGCTCGAGAGACATTTGGCCAACGAGAGCCTTGGCTTTAGTGTAGGCATCATCCCAAGAAAGAACCTTTTTGGCTTGAGCAGTATTGACGGCTACTAAAAGAGTTAATGCAGTAGCAGCGAGAGAAGTAAAATGCATGTTTAAGGATAAGAATGCAAAGATAGTTTGTTGGTTTTAATTTTGTGCGATTTCTCTTTTGCTTTTATATAAAAAAAAAAGTAGAAAGGTTGTGCATGAATTCCTGTTCCTCAACGTTATACAAGCCCATACTGCTTACGGGAAAAAAAAGGCCCCAGGATATTTAATTCGTTCGTGTTTTGTACTTTCAGGGTTTTCGTCTAATTTCCGGAATTGGCGTGGGCAACAATGGTAGTTTGCTGGTAATCATTTTCCAGTAGCTAAGAACACAAAAACATGTTTAAATTTTTTCTCATGAACAATTTAATACAATTCTCCGCTCAATTTAATAAAGGGACAGATTACATAATCTTGCTGACATTGTATAGCTTAAAGGCTTTCATACTCTCAATGTTCACGCGTTTTTCATATCATATTTGTCTTTACATCCCAGATAGAAATTGTGATTTTATGAATACTGACTCATAGTCTACAGCAATACTACGCAAATGATTGAAGGGAAGGAAGGGTATAGAGAGTATGTATAGGGGCAGTGATCTCATCTTGTGAGATGACAGAAACCCGATCAAAATCAGTCGAATAAAATTGCATAATGCTCACGTATTAAGAATCGTGTGTAATGGCATTTCTTCCCATTTTCCCCACCATTTCAATCAGGTGCTGTAAAAAAGAGAAAAAAGCGTTCTTTGGTTTTTTATGGGTATGAAATTTTATTCCGCTTTCTCCACATATTGGTAATGTGTCACGAATATATTGCGGCTTAACCGTAAAGTCAAAAACTATGTCGAACTCATGAAAGACAATGTTTTCGTAAAGGTATAAGCGGTAAGAACACGTAAGGACAAGTTATAAAACAATATTTCGCTGTAAATTATCATATGATTGGCAGTGACGACTATATGCTGTGCACAAAGAGACGTTTTTGGACGGAAAGGATCCGGTAAGCCATTTTATTACCCACAACCCCCCCAATGTTACTTTAATTGTTCTAGAAAGTCTACCCAGACAATGCGTATATTCCGTGCAATTCCAGTGATTGCTTATAAAAAAAACTATGTAGAAAGGGTAAAGAAGAGAAGGAGAGGATTCGCTGTTCTCAACATTTTAAATTAATTAGAAGAATAAAAGACAGAGCGGACTTGACACAATTCCTTCTGAATTACATGAATCCTATTCATCCGAATAATGGGTATAGATAACTATCATGCCCACAATTAATATATTTCCTAATTTTTGGGAAATAATTTTTTGTAAATAGAATGTCTAGATATATGTTTTATGAGAATTAAGCCTTGTTTATACCGCCAACATACTTGTTCTGGTTAAACGTAAACTTTAATCGGACTACTGTGAATTATACGTATTATAGGTTAGCGGAACTGTCGTACCGTATTACACCAGTCTGGTTGACTTTAATTCCAATTCTTTCCCGTGCTTACATAATTGTAAATTTGCTTTTGAAAGTTGGTTACATACTTCCCTTCGCTTTACTTACAACACCAAGTGCAGCTATGGCCGTTTTTTTCAGAATAGAAGCTAAAAGGTATCGATGAAAAGTATATATACTCTCTTACAAAAGAGTCGCATGTGATTGTGTAGACTTTTGTTAAAAAATTGGTGCCACCGTAATAAATGGGTCGAGAAGCTACAAAACTCTTGTTTCACAGCAAGGGTATGTATATCGTCATTCACATACAATTACCGTGTATCAAAAAACAATGAGGTGATTATTCCTGTAGTCATGCCTATCACGATTCCAAATTTTTTTTTTTTTTACATTTGTTCTGCAGTTAACCGTAGCAGTGCTATTCTTTATTCATGAATCTCTTTGGGGTAATATTGGCTCAATTTTTAAGTCTTCATGATCACTTACAACATGGCAGAGCTCCGCCGAATAATTTAAGCCGGTCTACGGATAGATGTGTAACTCCAAACTAGCTTCGACAAAATACATCGCTTATAAATACGTCCCTCAAAAACGGTTGCTGTGTTTTAAGAGTCAACACCCATGTTTTGAACGTAAATACTCATGTTTTGACGCGAATACATAAGATAATATAAACAATGCACTAACAGACAATTGGTAAAAAAAAATACATAATATATTCAATTGGTTGGTGTATATTTTTCAATACCCCAGATACAATTACGGTTTTTTTTTGCGATTTGTAATTGCTTGACAAGCATTTTAATTGACTGTCCCAATATTAATGGATCATGCGGACCCAAGCTATTTATAAACGTAATAGTTGCAGACAAACAAAATGTATTTATAGATTCATGCTTCATCTGTTATGTTTTTTTTCGAAAAAAAAAATACATGCGATTTGACAGATCTTAAATCCGCAACTTATTAACTGATGTTTTAAGTAAACTACTGGTCATAATTGAAGGCTTGAATGTTATTGTTTGGATCATCTGTTCTCGACTAAAATGGGGGATAACAAAAATAATCGGAGCCACAAACTTAAATTGCAAGCAGTGACAAAAAAGAGTAATTCGACACCAAAATCTTTTCCCCTGAGTATAGGTATAATACAACGAAAAATTTCATGCCAGTAGAACGGCTTTGGCTCGGAAATGATGGGAAATATCAAGTGCAGGCATCATATGTATGTCTTTTCCAAGATAAAAAAGTAAAACTTCGAAAACCTAATGGCGCCATGATTGCAATACCTCTAAATCTCTTATGTTCTGAAGACATTGCCTTCATTGCGACTCAATCGAAATTGCCAACTAGAGATTCGACAATAAAAAAAACTCAGAAAAGTAAAACCTTGGTAACGCCAGAACTCTCAACAAGCTCTTCTTATTTTTCTGGAGAGACGCTGGCCCATACTGAGAGCCAGAAGATTGAACTCGATCAGAGACCTCATATTGGCTCAGAACCAATGCCACTTCAAGTGACTACATCAGCGAATCGCCAAAATGTTCGACATTTAAGTGAAGATGAATCAACACAAATGATACCCAAACGTTCACTCTCTTCAATAACTGATCAATTCAAACGCCAAACATTTCTAGTAGAAAGTCGACAAAATGCATATATCGATATTAAAAGTCTTGCTAATCTCCCGAGCAGAGCTGCAAGCTTAATTTCATCTTATTTAGATTTCCGATCACGACTTCGATTATCGTGTGTCAGCCGTCGATTACATCAAATTGTTTTCAAACCAGAAGTCTGGGCAACTGTCTCGTTTTCGAAATCAGATCACTATATGGTCAATGACGAATATTTTTACCAGGCAGTGGTATATTTACAACAAAGGGGAAGTTTACAAAAGGCAATTAAACACGTTGAATTGGATGGCACAGTGATAACATCTGCCTCTGTCTTACTTGCCGTAAAGTATCTTGAAAATTTAGAATTTATATCAATCCAAGGATGTTGGAGTGTATTAACATATCAGCTGGCAACAGAATTGACAAAAGTAGCGGCAAGGCATTCTGACAAGTATCCATCCAAAATATCTAAAGTCACATTGGGTAAGGTACTCCATCGTGGGCCTATGAGTACAAATGTTGCAAATGAGAAAACCTGCTTAGATAGCAAATCATTTGGTCAAGATGCCTGGTTCATGAATGCTGCATTAAACAAGTTAACTGGTAAAAATGTCGCTTTCGATGTGGTGACTTGTGGTAATTGTCATATTGGTGCGGCCTCTCAGGATTTTGTATGCGTTTCTTGTGGAATTTTACCATTAAAGAAATGTGCGGGTTGTGCTCCTCGTTGTGATAGGTAAAAATACGCAATGTGAATTTATTGACTTGTTAAACTCATCAGATAACTAATTTTAGATGCGGCAACCGAACTTGCGGATTACCGACTTGCAATGACCCTAAAATTAAAATTCAGATTGCCCGATGTGGTCGATGCGAAGCGACTTTAGCTTTGTGTAATAGAGAAAATAGCAAAAGCTGCCAAGATGCACGTAAACCTTGCGAATCATGCCATCGATTATATCACGTTCGTTGTCGTACCACCGATGGCACATATTTATCAAACCAATGTACAGGATGCGGTGTTGTAGCTTGTCCGCATTGTGATTTAAGCGGCTGTTCCGGTGGGTGCCATGGTCAATGGTGCAAGAAGTGTGTCTCAAATGTCCATCTAGGTCACTGCAAGTGTATTGTTATACAAGGCAAAGCTGAAACTTCCGTTAAAAGTATGATTAAGAGAAATGTTTGCGGTAAATGTCAAAAATCTTGCAATCGGTGTGGAATCGATCATTTTTGTGATCGTTGCTTACATCTACACAGCGTAAAATGCGCTTAAACTTTTTTTCTCTTTTTACTATAATATACACATATCAATTTTGGCATTTAACAACTCATAACACCACCCTCTTTCCCCATTTAAAACACTCCTAATATCACTATCATTTTATAAAAACTAGAGGAGCATTTGAAAGCCCCGAGTTCGTATGTTAAACCAATAAGAGTATCATAATATCAGTGTAAGTTTAAAAGATCTTGAGATTTCATATCTATAAGACTTTAGAATAATATCGAATAAGTATTTGAATAAATATAGAATAGACTATAGTTATTCAAAAGAATGTTAGTAAAAAAATCTTAAATTTGACGATTGTCAAAATATCATGTAATACGTTAAATTGCTTGTTCCGACTAATGGTTTTTTTTTTTTTTTTTTTTCATTTTTTTTTTTTTTTTTTTTTCATGAAATTTAAACATTCAATGAAATCTCTTGTAAATTGTCCTTTATCCCGCCTTTACTAAATTTTAACGCCCTTCCAAAATCTTTTAGGCTCGAATGTATCGTGGTGCTCTTCATGGCAATGGTCGTGATGTGAGCAAACAAAATTCTTAATCCGTAAGTAATAAGTATTTCATATCTTACAGGTTCTATAAGAAAATCTTACCAAGATATGGATCAGGGTGGTTTACAGCCACATCATGATAGACAATATTTTGTAATGTCAATCTCCTCGAGGTAAAAATCAAATACTTCTAGTTTAATTTATAAATAAACAGACTACACATGAAAGCTTAAAAAAATTTAAGAAGATAAAACTTACGTATATTTTAACGAATATAAAACTCCGGAAGTATGTTATCAGTTTAGTACTGGCTACTTTCATCACCCCTTTTTGTATCCTCTGTTCAAAAGCAACCTTCTTTAATTTAAAATATTTGTATAAATTTTTATTTTTAACTACTGGTAGTTTTTTTGTCTCAATGGCTTCCCGAAAACGTATAACATGCATTTAGTGCTTAATTGGATTATAACCTTCAAAGCATAAAAATACGTTCAATTCTAATTAAAGAGCCCGTTCGATCATATGTTAATTATACATTAATATTTTCATGTGCGTTTTTCGTTTGTTGATCAAAAAAGGGGGTATGTTTTTGTTTGATAAGTATTGATGCTCCATCATGTAGGCGTTTGGTGATTATATTCACAAAATAAAGCTACCCTGTGTCATTGTCAACTCGAAAGAAAATACTTCGATTACTGATTATTTGCATTGGTACTTAGTATTAGTTTTATGAAAATGTGCAAATAATTCTAAAACATGAACTGTTTCATGTTTGACAATATTCAAAGTCGCTCGACGGCTGTAAAAACATTAGGCTAAAAATATAAAACAGGTTTGTACCTTTGCGAAGGCTGGGAATTTTGATTTACTAAACAGTAGCGTCATACATTTGTTTGTTTCAATAAATATAGAATAGATGATTTAGACGCAGTTTATCACAGGTCGTTTAATGATATTAGCAAACACAGCACCTGATAAGGATCTAGATTTTAAATGTTTCTTTTAAAAAAGTTGCGTCGCACTGGGAAGACTCGTTATCTTTGATTTCGACTCATTATAATGTTGCCAGGGTTTATCAAAGTTCATCATATGTAAGTCAAGTTACCAGAACTTATGAGAGTAAATAAAAAAGGCGCCGCAGTCTTAATTTAATTTTTTAGGATGAAATATTTACGCGTATTTTGTTATGTTTTTTGCAATAAAAACAAACGTAATTAATGTGCCTAAGTCATTTCATTTATTATATAATTATATTTGCAGTTGTAACGATCTGATATTGGAACTGTAATCATATTCTCTCGACATGATATCCGAGCCTAGAATGTAATTTGCACTTACAATACGTCGTCTGATATATAAAAAGAGCGGTATGTTGGACTAAGGATACTAACTTATACATGCTTGGAAATATTTGATGCGATTTAAGTGATACTGGAGAAATAAATCATGCAATAGCTTTTCAAGTCGATTGTTTTGTCAATTAACGTTCCAGATGTGGTCCCTGATTTAAAAAAGTATGTTGTAGGTAGCGCTTGATTCTTTCCTGTTATTTGTATTAGGAATGTTAGCGGATAAACAATAAAAGAGGCTGCAAACATTTTTTTGGTTTTTGGACTAAGATACCATTCTAGAACATGATTAATGTCATATTTGATACAATTTTATCAGTCGCACAATTTGTTCCAAGTCTGGAAAATTATGCCCACCTTCATGCCCCTGTATCTCCATGGTTAGTTACAAAATTTCATAGAAATTTAAAACAAAGGGTCGCTCGAACAGAAACATGAATGCAGAATAACAAATCGTCGTGCACTGCTTGTTCAGTTAAACAAAACTTTGTGTACATGTAGATAGAAACTATCTTACTCAGCCTGTGTGAATAATAAAGCAGGCTAAATAATTGTGCTACTGTTCCTACTGAATTATTCGTCAAAGATGTGTGTAATCAAAACACAACATCATCGTGATCACGGGTGATGTAGAGCACAGGAACGAGGGGAGTTTTTTTTTTTTTTTTTTTTTTTTTTTTTTTTTTTTTTTGTCAGCGATCGGTATGACCAATAACAAATTTGGGTGTATTATGTAACGAGGGTTGCCATTTGATCTCCGTGTTTAGACACTAAGAAAGGATACCCTTCCTCCGCACCGCTAAAGAAATTCTACTTGAAATCCACTAAAACTTATAAATGAAACATTAAAATGTAAATTGGTTAGCCTTACCTAATTTAGATTACTTCGGGCGCTCAATTCACAAGAAAGAAGTTACCCAGGTCGTTTTTTTTTTTTTTTTTTGATGAAAAATGAGCAAGAGACGATTTTTATTAATATTTACAGTGTATGATAATAGAAATGTACAAATAAAGAAGGTATTAAAATATTAAGGGAAGGAATAAACAGAAGGAGTGATGGAATATACAATGAAGTTGCTATACTGTTGAAGTTGAAGGAGATAAAATAATTGGTAACTGGTTGTCATTGGATCTAGTAGAAATGAGAGCCGAGACGGTGTTATCAAGCATAGTTGAGACGGTGCTTAAATCATCTGTGATAGGATCGCCTTGTTGAGATAATAAGACAGCTCTTCTTAGGTCTAAAAATATCTCCATTTGAAATTCGATTTCTTCCAGCCACATTTGCCAACAATAAGAATTCTTACTCTTTAAAGAATTGTAAAATAAGATTTGTTGATATTGTTGCTGTGGTTGTTGTTCTGAACGTTTGAATTTTCTTTTTTGTGGGTCTCCTGCAATATCATCGTTAGTGTGAACGACTTGCTGGAATGTCAAAAAGAAGAATTGAATACGCTGCCGAGTGATGATATCCAAATCATTAGCCGAGAGTAAATCAGTTTGTACTAGGGTGCCAATAAATCGAATTAAGATGCGAAAGTTTAAGCGTAAGAATTGGTTATGTTGCTGAACGGCAGCCAATGCGGTGACTCGGGTTGATCGCGGAGAAGTGTTTAATAAAAGTCGACGTCTATGATGATTATGGTAGCGACTAGATAGACTGTCTAGATGGCGATTAATATGGTTCAGTAATAGTCTGTGGTGTATTTCAGTGGTTGGTTCAGTCTCAAAAAGAGCAATCATTGTAGGATAGAGAGTGGTTAAGAAATTTGTCATTAACCTGCCTGTTCTTGTTGGATAGAATTCAGTTACCAGCAAATGTTGATTTTTACTGAGGTTAGTAATGGTGGGTTGGTCTAGAATTGCTGATGTGGTCTTTCGATTTTTTTGCAGGCACAAGTCCGTAAAGGTCGAATGCTTACGCACGGTGTCAAGCAGAGGATCAAGAAACACATGATCGAGGATGATGCCAAGGGTTTTGTCAAGAAAAAAGTCTAGACAAGGCTCCCAATTTTTGAGAGGCGATCGGTCATAAATTTCTACAGCCAATCGATTTGATACGCTTTGTATAATGGTTTGGTCGATGGCGTTATTTTTGTTATATCCATGTCGACTAATGTAGGCTAGCGCTGCATGTACAATATGGTTGAAGGCGTTGAGCTGTGGTCTTGATAGATCAATACGGTATCTATGCCAAATAATTTGATGTGATAGTGCTCTACAATGACGAGAGCCTGTTGCTAAATACCAAAGGTCTGCGAAACTAAGATACTCTGATATTTTTAACAATAACTCAAGTGGTAATTCTAATAAATTAGGTGGTCGATAGTGTAAATGATTGTTTGCCATAATTATAATAGAGAAGGAGAAGAAAAGAGGAAAAAAAGGGAAAGAAAAAAAAATAAAAGGGGGAGATTATAAAAATGATGATGGAAGAACGTCGATCGCAATCGAGACCCTATTAAGTTTTGTTCTGGGTACTTTTTTTTTCACAGTTATTAGAAACCAGCAAGCAAAACTTGACATTTGAACTTTCAATTTCATTACCAGACTAAACTTTAATTGGTAACTATGGGTGGGTCCAGAACAAACCCGCTGTTTTGATGTAATACAGGAAAATTTATATTTAAATTGTCCTGTCTTTGCAGCTTGCGTATTAAAATTGGGAGCTGCTTGCATATTTTTGCCACCTTTGGTCAGTCTAAATAAGCTTTTTTCTAAATAAGTTCCTATCCAATTACAAAAAAAAAAAAAATGAAGTAATGATTTTCTCACTTTTTTTTTGAGCCTAATATTCCACTCATCGAGTCCATTCGCAGCTTGGAACAGAAAATACTCACATGATTGTGTGCATAGACAGCCTTTTGCACCCCTTTAGCTAATGTGTATTTTGCTGTATATAGGGACTTTTTCAAATGTATAAAATACCTAGTATATTTTTGTCGGCCTTATGAATAGTAAATTAGTCAGTTATTGAGATTATATAAACATCCGTTAAATAAATAGAGCATAAAGTTCTTGTTATGATTAATGAAACATCCGGTGCCTACCAGACCGTTCGAAGATCTTTTGACATTCAAGTTCAGCCCTTTTTTTTTTTGAAGCTAAGATAAGGGTCCCAAACCAAACGAAATCCCGCGGATGGTACTACGCTTTCAAAGAAAAAAGTAAATATATAATTTGTATTGTACGTCATGAAGATTATTCTGTCAATAGAATTATGCATAACAAATAGAAGTTTTTTTCAAAAATAACAAATCTGCTATCAATATTGTCATATCATGGTTTAATCGTACGCAGGTGTAATGCACTGTAAATTTACGAGGTCTTTCTTTTCTTCTTTTTTGATGTATTGTTTGTTATTATGGTGTGTAACCAAATATGCGCTGGATAAAAATAGAACAGCGAAGAATATATGTCATGTGAATTTTAATGGTATTAAGATGAATTAGGTGTATTAAATGTATATAAGGCAAATAATAGAATTACATTAAAAGGGAGTATGTAAATGTGTGATATTATGCGGTAATGAATCAATTAGTAAGTAAGGGTGGATGAAGGGTAAAGGTTATATAATTACAATGTGTTTCTAAAAGGTGATTTACCATTCTTTCATTGTTTGACCGAGTGGCGTATAATTAGGAGGGGAAGAGATGGGCGGAGAAGTACAACTATCGCCCGAGCAGTCCATAGACATAAATGAGTTATTCGGTGATCTTTGTAATATAGAGAATTGTATATCTTGTTCCATAACGTCGACTAAAGTACGAGCCATCTCACAATCGTATGTGTAATTGACTGAAGATTTTGAGATTTCTAATGACTGTAATAATCCGAATTTCCCAAGCTCATAGTAACGGTCATTTGGGTAGCTCAGTAGTTTACGATAAATGATGTTCGCAAACAAAAATCCCATCAGTGGAACATGACACTCTTGTTTTTGTTGAACCATGCGCTCGAATATTTGACTAATACTCTTTGCCGCATTTAGACTAGTGTCTAGGCAACGAATTGAGATTGCTGTACCTGGTATACGATCCATTGGAACAAATGCTTGATATAAAATAATTTGATTTATGCTGTAGTATGCGTGAACGATATTGATGGAATAACTTGCGAATGATTCAACATCGATTTGGAAGTCTTCACTCAAATGTCCAGTTGTTGATTGCGATAATGTTGGTGGATCACAGCACGACTGTTTGTTATTCGTATTTTCTAAATGCGGTGATTGCCATTCAATAGGGAGACTTTGATGAAACTCCTTTAAAGTTTCCTGCATGACTAATAAATCCTGAGGTAAACTGGTATCTGGGCGTCCGTTGAATTGATAAGAAATGAGTCTAGCCAAAGATTGATCACGAAGAACTTGTAAGTTTATAAGATAAACCCAAGAATTCCAAACATAGTAATGTATAACTTGTTCTTTATGTTCCTCACCGAGTTCAGAACTTAAAGTTGGATCAGGACGACGTATCAAATTTGGAATAGCACAATTCGGTTTGCACTGACTTAACCCTTTTTGATCTCCACCGGTACTACCTTGTATTGCTTTATACCACGTATTAAAGTAATATATACACCAAACGAGCATCGATTCGTATTGGGTTAATTCTCGTTTAGCATCGTAAAGACCAATTTGCACCGCCATTGTATAAGCGAACCATTCATAGTAATAAATGACACTAGTGTATCCGTTTTGATAATTACAGTAAGACAATAAAAACGCACCTTGGCAACGCTCAAATGTTGGTTCATCAAAACAATCTGATAGCTCTTCACGACCTCGGAGAGAATAAGCAACCGACAAGGCCTTTCCCATGTTATATTGAGGTGCCTGAGATGATGGACGCTTACTCCAAACATGCATTTGGAATGCGTTTCTTGCCGCCATCGCACAGACCGCATAGATTAAGACTTTTTCAGGGCGCTTTTTTGGATCCGGACTACGGTAACGGAGCAAAAAATCTGATGTGTCGATAATAGGTATTCTGGTGGATGAACAACATGGTGTACGACAATATAGCTCAATTAAATTATCTGTCAATTCTTGTGAAATATCAATAGGATAATCTTGAGGCATAGCACGAACTGAACTTGACCATGCATCCCAAATATCAAATCCAGACGTTGAATGGAGTAAGCTAGTGCTATCAAATTCCATAATAGGCACATTGGCTAAGTCTGTAGATGCACTATGCTGATCATTGTTTTGGGGGTTTATTGTCTGTTTGAGCTGGTCCATAAGTTTTGAAAAATCACTACACGAATTAACATTGGTTTCCAAAGATAACTTTTTCTTTCCAGTTGTCAAGTTCCACTTCGTCTGATACGGCTTAACTTTGAGTGAGTAGTTTGCTTTAGCAGATAATTCCCTTGTCCGCTGAGAAGATTCCTTAGACATTCGATCAATCGAATCTTGCCACTGATCCATTACTGTATTCATTGTTGTCAAAACTTGAGAGACGTGATTTGCTTTAGGCTCTGTTTTTTTAAACTCGCATTCAAAATTATTTTCCTCGCAGCGACTACACCGCGGTAGTGTCAAATCACATTGTTGTAAATCCTTAAAACATTTGGTACAGGGATAAACCGAGAAGCTATTTGTTGAAGCAACTTTCCTTCTTCTCACTCTTCCTGTTGGTTCTTCGTCCATCATCATATCGTCAGTATAAGTATCCTCGGAGTAAGTGGAGATCACACTTTCAGCAAAGGGTGAGCTAACTTCATTTTTCGATTCGTAAGGTGCCACCTCTCCAGTCTTTAAACGGTCACCAAATTCCTTGATTCTAACGTCTAATGTCTCTGTAGCCTGCTGCAATTTTTTTAGTGTAGGTGCTGCTTCCGGGTAGACACAGTCAATCCCTCTACGATGACAACGTGAGCACGACGGCTTTCTTCTGTCGCAAGCATGTCTGAATTTTAAACTAATTTA
The DNA here is from genome assembly GCF_025094135.1 of Mucor mucedo. NCBI lineage: Eukaryota > Fungi > Mucoromycota > Mucoromycetes > Mucorales > Mucoraceae > Mucor > Mucor mucedo. Next base: position 236,203 of record NW_026252328.1, on the reverse strand, counting down.
GTCACACATCATCTTGCCGATCTTGCCATCATCAATCTAAAATACCTGAATCCTCGACAACGAAAGCAAGCAGCTCCCAGATTCGCTTGTTTGTCTGAAATTGTTGGATCAGACATCTGAAAAAAAAAAGCAGAATCAAGAAAAAAGGGGTACAAAATCAAGGTAACTGAAGTTAAACCGGGAGAGGAGGTTATTTGTTTGCACTCAGAGTAACTAAACCCGGTTGATTTATCATCCAAATTATTTATATCTATGTCGGATTGCTTTTGCAAAACGTGCATTCCGATTCAATTGCATTATGCCTTCATATTTTCTGTCACCACTTGTCTTATTGTATCGAAAAAACATTGGGGCTATAAACTTTTTACCGTGATGTGACTGTTCTAACAGCCGTATTTGGTTTAACAACATAGATATTCAATCAATAAGGGTTGACAATGATCTTGTGTCGTAAAGTGAGGTCAAATCACTACAAATTATCAATACAGTTGAGTGTTACACCATAAGTGGTTTCACGTTCGGGCCATTAATCGCCGGCCAATTGTTCCTTCCCTGCTTTATTTATTTATGTAGCACAATTTAATGGTGCTACATCTGATTTTACACTTGCCACTTTGGTAGTGAACACACACTTGTTCAACTATCACAATGACATGTGAGTTGTGTTCAAGATTTATTGCCAGACCATTAAACATTACCAGCTCCTTAAAAGTAAAGGGAGTAACGGGCGACCAAAATAACTGTGGAAAAATCAACATTAGTAAAGGCACAAACCATATTAACAAACCAACTCCTAATTTCTATTTCTGTAATTTGGCGTTAATGCTGCTGCTGCCATGCTAAAAAAAAAGCTACTGGCATAAAGCATGGCTTTTATACTGATGTTTGGCTTTATCTCGTGTGAAATGAAGAAAATTAAATGATAACGAAATGCTAAGCATTGCTGTCGTTTGTGGTATCCAGCAGAGTCTTTTCGATTCCAAAGAAAACTACAGTTCTGGTTATTTCCTTGTAGGCTGATACATTCATATGTTTCGTTTATAAGAAAATCACAAAACCAGCTGATAGGGCGTAGTCATGAGGTTGTTATCAAAAATATTTCTATTGCCAAAGAAGTTACAAAAATCTACATTATTACGGTTATTACGATTATCTAGACGTGAATTTAAAAATTGATTGCTATTAAATGCTTGAAAAAATAGCATATACCCAGCTTAGGTAAAACCATCCAAGTCAAAAATCACGATTAAAATTACAACGAGATTTATTCAAATCAATCTACTTATGATACTAACCAATTGAAATACGCGTTCCTTTTCTCTACCAGCACAAGATATACACTTGTTTAGGTATACGTAATATTTTCATCAATCTTGAATGATATACTATTATTATTATTATTTATTCATGATATTAGTTGCATTGATTTATAAATTAAACAGGGTAACTTATGACAATAAAAGAAGCAAAATAATACAATGGCAGTGCTCCATAGCCTCATAATAAGTTGACAGTATTATCTAAAAGCATACTAAATGAGCTATTGCAGTCGATAATGTCGTAAACGTGTCAAAATGGACAATATTTTACCCGAGAAAGCCTACGTGTTATACCGTTTACACTTTTTATATGCGACACAATACGCGGTAGTTGTTGTCAATAAATATAAAATATGCTGTAACCAAGAGTTTACATGTAAACAAAAGCCATTGTGTGCACAGGAGAAAATCTGCAAAAGCTAATACGGGCCGCATAAATTCACCGATGAAACATAAAACTTTCCTTTTTAGACGGCCGAGAACAATTAAATTATAAACAAAGCCCTTTTCTTTTTTCTTTTTTTTACAAATTTGAACAATAAGAGAATATCTAATACATGTCCGACATGGCGCCGCTGCTCTCTTTGTTTGCTATAATACCGGTTCTGCTTGGAGGGTTTTATTATTATGCCCACCAGCGTACTTTAGGACACTTGGACATTACAACCTCTTCCGTTGCGTACAACCGTACCCGTTACCATGACTTGTTAGATTGGGATAAATATGCACTTACAATTGAAGGGGAACCTACACAGATTCATTCGGGGGAGTTTCATTACTGGAGAGTACCTGATAGAGAACGTTGGTCGCCCATTTTGAAACAGTATCGTTCAGCAGGTTTCAACACCATTAGAATCTACTTCCATTGGGGTTATCATTCTCCTGATGAGGGAATCTACGTATTTGATGGAAACAGAGACATTGACTATCTTCTAACGCTTTGTGAAGAGTTGAACCTATTTGTATTAGCAGCTCCAGGACCTTATATCTGTGCAGAAACTCAAGCTGGTGGTTACCCTGGTTGGGTTGTGGCCAAGAGAGAACTGAATATACGTCATAATTATATTATGCTGTGGCGTGTGTATGACGAGAAATTTGCAAACTATGAAATTCAATGGATGAACGCCATTTTACCCATTATCGCCAAACATCAAATTACCTCTAACACGGGAGATAAAAAAGGTTGTGTATTGGGTGTACAAATTGATAATGAATTATTTGAAAAGATGGCAGGTATGTTACCTATCGGTCTTCACGATCAAATGCGCGTATTGGCAAAAGCAGCAAGAGATGCTGGCATCACAGTCCCTCTTTTTACAAATGATGGGTTTGAAGAAGGCGGTTGGGTACCACGTCCAGAATTAGACGAAAAGAGTGGTCAAAAAAAGTTTGGTATTGATCTTTATGGTTTCGACAAATATGTTAGTAAGTACGATTTCAGAAACATTATAAAAAAACAGTGAACTGATTCATTGCATGTTCAGTTTTTGCGCCTTCTAGCTCTCCTAAATCTTGGCTGATTAATAGTGGTGTGTCTGTTGGAGATTGGGATGAATGGGAGCCTAAAAATATGGAGAACTCGATGGATAAACTGGAAACTACCATTCGTAATTTTGGTGGTGGAGCTAAAAAGGTAAGCTGGCTTCATTCGCGAAAGGACCCAAGACTAAGTAAATTATAAGTCTCCATTATTTATTCCTGAACTCCAAGGCGGATGGTTTAATCATTATCAACTTCAACATACTTACGATCAAATTTTTGATTTTTACGGCCCTGAATACACCAAACTTTTAGTAGAGACCTCGTTAGCGCAAGGTGTGACAATGACTAGTGTTTATATGATTTACGGTGGTACCAACTGGGGCACTCTTGGTGATCCGTAAGTTAGTGTAAGGTTATCTGCTGCACTTAATTAATTATCTGTATTCTAGCGATGTGTATACCTCTTACGACTATTCTGCTTGTATTCGTGAATTTGGTATGCTCTCATCAAGGGGTAGAAATCTTCGTAAAACTATGCTCTTTACCCGTTCATTTGATCCCTTTTTCACCAAAACGGAAAGAATCGATCACCCTAAAATCAAGACTTCTATTCCCCATACTTTAAATTTACAGCGTCAATCCGTATCCGGCGATCAGGAGGTTATTTTTACCTTTTTCAGAAATTTTGATCGTCAAAGACGCGAAACGTTTGATGTAACAGTAGAAGAGAATGATGGTAACTTTACAATGGGCTGTCATTTACCTTATAAAACCTCGTTTATTGCTGTGGGTAATTATGTTGCACAAAATGGTTTGCACTTGCTCATGTCAACTATTCCTATTTTGACCCGTATTGTAAACAAGCAAAGTAATGAAGAAGTTTGGATTGTGGAACCTAATCTCGTTGGTGCTATGGCTTTTAAGGAATCAAAAATTACTATCACTGGTAATATGCAAGACAGCACTTTGCGTACTGACGGCCCCGCTATGGTTCTTTCATTTGAAAAAGACAACGGATGGACCAAAATCGAAACTTCCACTGGCAGTCTTTACATTGTTGGCCTTAATAAGCTTGATTCCAGTACTTTATTTGCTGAATTTGAAGAGCCTTATTGGAACAAAGGTAAAAAGAATTATCCCTCCTTTGCTGCTTGGGGTGCCGATAGTTTCTATTTTGATAAGAATATCCAAAAGCTTGAAGTCAATCATCGTCCCACTGAAAATACCGCTCATATTATTTCGTTTGGATCTGTAAATGATCCCCGCCTAACCAAGACTGTTGGTTCTTATGATCTCCCGTTCATTCGCTCGATTGAATTTAATGACGATGTCAAGGCCAGTTTACCTGTTGAAATTACTTTTAATAATTGGGAACAGCGCACGACTGAATTCGAAAATATGCCCTGGGAAGATTTGAAGAGTTTAAAGACGAATGGAAGCTTAACCTTTGATGCTATTGACTATCATTATCTTAGTGGACATGTATTATATCGTAAGGTGTTTAAAACGCCAAGCAGTGCCAACCCCAAGGTTACATTATCCCTGAATGCTCGCCATCGTGCTACGGTTATTATCAATGGTGTGATTATTGGTGGTCATACCACTTATTCTCGACAATTGTTTATGCCTGGGGCCAAAATTGGACCTGACCCGTGGTTTTTGGATACACACAAATATGATCTCACACCTTATCTTTCTCGTGTTGACCAACTTGAAAACCAACTGATTGTACTCGTTGAGAGTTTTGGGTTAAATCGACAAGCATTTATTATGAATGATATTCGTAATCCTCGTGGAATTACAAAAGCCAAATTGAGTGGAATTAAAGAACAAGGAAATTGGGAGATTGCTGGCGTTGATGTACGTAAATTATCAAATCCTTTTAGCTCAACCGGTTTCCCAGATGAAAAGGAGTCTACAGGTTGGATCAAATTGGCAAATGAAGAAAAAAAGGAAAATGTTTACGAAATCCCCATTACTGTTGCACAGGGTGTACAGTGGTTCCGGTTCCGATTTGATGACATTCTCAAAAGGTCTACTTCGTACAACGTACCCCTTCGTCTTCACATGGATGGTGAATGGACTGCCATGGTGTTAATTAACGATGTGCTTATTGCAAGATATTACGGTAATGGTGATGGACCTCAGCACGACTTTTACATACCTGATGATTTGGTCAAAGAAAAAGATAATGAAGTGAAAATTCTTGCTTACACTTGGAATGATACAAGAGGAAAGCTATTTATTGCTGGTTGGCCGGTATTGCCTGATAGTGGCAACTTAATTACACATTTCGACCAAAACAGTAAACCTGCTGAATATATGATTTACAAGGATCAAATTAAATTTTAAAAATAAAAAGATTCGCACAAATTAAGGAGATCCTGAAAGTGCATATCTTGCTGAATCCGGGTAATGAAAGAGGAGCTAGTAATTATTTTTATTTGATTGAGTAATATACCAGAACCAATGTTTATAAGAGCTAATTACACAATCGAGTGAAAAACAGAGGGTGGTATTAAAAAGGGCCGAAATTGCCATTTTCACTTGTGTCTGGAAATGACGGTAGTTTGGTATGGCATTACGTATACCCAAGACTTTAGATATTCTAGACTTCCAAAGACTTTAGACAGTGATAAGTAACTATAGGGATGTCATGTAAAAACAAATATATAAAAAGAGGAGAGGTTAAACTGGCAGTAACACGAGTCCTTCCAAAGGGTCTCTTTGTCTCTCAATTAATTTATAGTTAATTTTTCGGAACCCAAATGGAGCCCCAATCATTCAACATGTTTTCTTTGTGTGCCATTATTACTTGAGCAATCTCGTTTTTCTTATTCTCTCTATCTCTCTCTCTCTCTCTCTCTCTTTCCTTTCCTTTCCTTTCCTTTTCTTTTCCCCTTTTTTTAGTTATCATATCTTCGTGCACCACGCAGAAAAGACAGGATTATATCCAATCAATTACAAAAAGGATATAACTTTACGAACATTGACATAACATATTTGAATAAAAAAAAAACTCCAATATAATGGAAGATCCACAATCTTCATTAGCTCTTGCATCTCACCATTTTGACAATGGTCAAATAAAAGTGAGTTTTAAATGATATGTAATGAAAAAAAAAGGTTGTTTGTATTTATAGAATTTTTTTTTTTTTAGGATGCCTACAGTATATTTTTATCCACAGCCCAAAGTGCTATAAAACCGTTGTTTGACGTTAAATTTGTCCATAATTGTAAGTAATTCATTTTCCAGATTGAGAAAGCATACGCTTATGATTTTTTTGTACAAAATAGCGATTGTATCGAAACCAGCAAATTCTGTAGCATTATTATCTATATTACATACATGTGTTGATCATATTGAAAAGATAATGGAATATCATTCACCTACTACCAAAATTGCACCTCCTTTACCACCAAAACCAACTCATGTTAGCAAGCCGGTCTTGCCACCTAAACCCACCTCCAAACTTCCTCCTATACCCATTCCATCAAAGACGACACCACTTCTAATGAAACGATCTGTATCAAACAGAGGTAAAAAATAAACATTGATGTTTGTTATGTTTTTGACGCAAATTTAATCATATCCCCAATTAGAAAAAGTAACGCCATCAACTACTCAACAACATACCCGATCCAATTCATCGATGCAAAATAATTTATCAAGCCCACAACCTGAATTAAACAGTGAAATAGCTGACGGGGAAATTGACCCCACGCATCTTGTTCCTGCCCAGACAAGCAATAGCGATAGTTTAACACCCACTGGTGGTTCCAACGGGATTAAAACTGACCACATACCTCTTATACCCGTACCGCCTCTCCTTACAACACACAGGGTATTACAAGCAAAATTAGATGAGCTTGAGTCATCATTAAAAGATTATCGTGTGCGAAAACAACAGCTGAGTCGAGGAGAAGAACAGCAATTTAACTATCAGATGACAGAAATTGAATTAAATGAAGCCATTTCCAAATATACCCCATTTGTGGCAGAGGCGAAACACACGCTAAATAGAGTTCGGACATTATACATGAGTGCCGCTACTATACCTAGTATACTTCACTTCGCGCCTGGTTTAGTTGCTTACCAAATCACAAGAATTGAATCAGCCATCTTTCTTGCTATTCCTAATCACGCTTTATTATCTCACGCTCCCAAATCACCTCACCCTCGCGTAGTCGCTTCCACCGATTTCTTTAATTACATAACTAGACTAATCGAGCATTCGATTTTACTGCCACAAGAAGCATCTGTGCGTGCTCAGCATATCAATCATTGGATTAAAATTGCCAACAAATGTCAAGATTTGAACAATTATCAGACACTCAAAGCTGTTGTATCTGCACTAGGAACTCCTCCTGTTCAAAGGTTGAAACGCACATGGGCGTATATCCCAAAAAAAAGCTTGGGACGATTGGATGCAATGAACGAGCTCATGTCTGAGCATAACAATTACGGAAAATATCGCGAACATATGGGTCTTGTATCCACTGCCGTTTTAAATGGCAAAAGTGTCAACTTGATTCAGTCTGAGCATTACAAGAGACCGACAGTTCCGTTCTTGGGCACTTTCATTCACGATATGACCTATCTGCTGGCAGCCGTAGGTCAGCAACAGCAAAAGACAAGTACCGAGCCTCCCAGTATTCCCATGAGAACCTCTTCAAGACAATATCATGGTAGTGTACAACCTCAGCATCAAGATCCTCGTATCAATAAACTTTTGGAAACCTTAAGCAAGTTCCAGGCAACTCCGACTTATGATAGAAAGCCCAATGTGGCCAATGCAAAGATGATACAAAAAAGTCAGGGCCAAGTCCGACCTTCTTTGTCACAGGCTATCCATCGTAGTAAGTCTAGTTTTGGTCGATTAGGAGGCGCGATTGGTTTCGGCAATAGTAACACAGCAATTAATACCGTCGATGGTAGCACAACAACCGACTATTTCAATGGAACCAGTCATGGAAGCGAAACCAGTGCATTCGATGGTACAGGCAAAGATGATTTTGACACCGAAGAACAACAAAGCTTAGTCACACAATACCTATTGATGCGTTCTTGGGTGAGTCAAAACACAGTAGACGAGCTAAGTTTATTACGCGAACCTGCATCTGCATCTAGTAAAATTGGTTCGGGAAGATCAAGCAGTATGGGAAGTCATTATACGAACTCCGTGATGAGTAACACAAGTTCATTGATGCGTATCAACAGCAGCCACAGTCCGGCTACAAGTAGCACTCTGACGTTTGCCTCTTCAATGTATGACAACAGTAGACCTGCTAGTTTTGATGATTATCCTTTGCATTCTCCCAGGTCCTATATCTATGGAAGAGAATCTGCAAACACAGCTCCTCTTACTTCTTGTTCAACTTTGGAAGATAATGATGATGATGAATACGATCTTTTACCGCACCATCCAGTTATTGTGTCACCGCAGGATGGCTCTTGGAATGAATCCATGTATAACCAAGGTAAATGATTTTGTGTTTCGAAAACCAGACAGATGATTAACCCCCTCTTCTTTTTTTTTTTTAAAAAAAAAGAAAAATTACCAGGTGCACCTTTAGTACCTCCCAGACCTATCCCTAATAATCAAACACCGATTGCAACTTCCTTCAAGACCATTCCCCCAAGAATGTCATAGAAAACCACTGCGAACAACTTAAGGATAATGTTATTTTTTTTGGGGGGGATATCCACTAAATAAAATAAAGTTTCTTTGTATCCAATCCTTTGCATGAATATAAACCCAATGGGTTATTTCAAGCACGTACACACGTGCGTGATTGGTATTTTAGATTGAGAAAGACTTGACATTCCGCCATTTTTTTCACGTGTAGTAGTTGAACTAAGTACACCTTGTACAAGAGACTCGGTAAGATTGACGCTTGATGCCGTGAAAGGACTTCTCCGAAAAGAAAGAGAGAAAAAAAATCCCACATTCTTATAACTCTTAATAATCAAGTATGAGGCCTGTATCGCGACCCCCCAGCTTACCTTTTCTTAGAGTTTGTCCGGAATTTTAATTTTTGAGGTTCGAATATGATAAGAGGTAATGCCTTTATGGCACCCCCCCCCAAAAAAAAAAGAATTAATGGTCGAACATGACTTACTGAGACAGAGGTTCACTGAACGCTGTCTTCTTTTCTCAGGCTCTTTTTTTGCATGGTTTTGGCAATGAGTTGCTAATATAATCGATACTCTCAAGATTTTGTTAAATATATAACCCACCCGAGGGACAGACATGACCCGTAATTTTTAAACAATTTTTTTAATGTGCAGTAGATTAATTTTTTCCCAAATTGGTGTTCGATAAGGCTATTGTTCCTTAAAAAAAAATCCAACTTTTTTCATATGCACTAATGAGAACTATTTTCGTCTTTTTATAACTAGGCTATTTTTATTTGTAAGGTACCGTTTAGGCGACTGTTGGATATTTTTTTTTTTAAAAAAAAAATAAGGACAAGTTAGTTTAAAGAATTGTATCACAGCGTGATGTGTCAATGTTATGACAAACGTTTGCATTTGGAAATGTTGCGCTGCATTTAAACTCGTTAATTTAAACCTAAAAATATATCACTGTAAAAGAGAAAAATAATCAAGAATTTCGTTTGAAGACAATCATAATAATTTATTTGTTATAAAGGGTGAATTGGGGGGATAAAGAGAAGAAGATGGTACAGTGAGGATGATATATAAGTGTAATTATTTTTTTTTAGATTTATATTTAGAAACCAGTCATGGCCAAGACAGCAGCAGGGATAGCCATAGCAACACCAGAGATCATGTTACGAGCAGCACCGGAGGCAGCGCTATCAGATGAAGCAGATCCACCGGCAGCGGAGTCAGTAGCACTAGCAGCGTCAGAAGAACCCTTAGCTTTACCAGAGGCAACGGCAGAAGGGGCACCAGCAACGGCAGATGTGGCTTTGGAGCCAGCAGAAGCAACAGCAGATGTAGCTTCAGAACCAGCTGAGGCAGCAGCAGAAGGGGCATTAGCAATAGCAGATGTGGCAGCAGCACCAGCACTAGCAGCTCCAGATGTAGCAGCTCCACCAACACTAGCAGCGGCGGATGTGACAGCAGAACCGGCACCACCAGAGGAGGTATCTTCTCCGGCTTCTTCAGCAGCACGCTTGGAAGGAGGTGCAGAGGCATCACCACCAGCAGCAGGATCGGCAGTAGCATCACCACCAGCAGCAGCAGGATCGGCAGAGGCATCACCACCAGCAGCAGGGTCAGCAGTAGCATCACCACCAGCAGCAGGATCAGCAGAGGCATCGGCACCAGCAGCAGGGTCAGCAGCAGCATCACCGCCAGCAGCGGGGTCGGCAGAAGCATCACCAGCAGCGGGGCTAGCAGAGGCATCATCAGCAGGAGCGCTATCAGCAGGAGAAGCTTCAGAAGAATCTTCAGCAGAAGAAGAAGCAGCACCTTCAGTAGCTGTGCTTTCCTTAGAGTCCTTATCACCTTCCTTGGAGATAGTTAAACCACCAATGTAGGCCATTTCAGATGGGCTCTTACCGACAGCAAGAGAATAATCGGAACCTTCAGTGGTATTCTTGGGAACATCAACAGTTGTAGAACCAGAAGCGGCATCGATTTCAGTAGCTAAAGCTTGAACCAATGTAAGAGCATTAGGATCACCCTTCATTAAGTTGACAATCAATTTATCGACACCATCTTGAACGTTTTGCCATGCGATGGTTTCAGAACCACCAATCTTCCAAGTAGAACCTTCAATGGGATCTGTGACAGATACAGGACCAGTCTTTCCAGCTGAAGCATCACCAGAAGCGCCAGAGGCACCACTAGCAGCAGGGTCGGCAGCAGGAGCAGCAGGTTGTTGAGGAGCAGCTTGAACGAGAGCAGCGGCAGCAACAATGGTAGCAAGGAAAGTAGTAGAGAAAGAGGTCTTCATTGTGTGTGTATATAAGTTGTTAATTCGATGTGAAATAATGAAGAAAAAAAAATTGGAACTGAATAGTGGGGGTTTATATATGTTTTTTTTTTTTTTTGAAAATGATGGTATCATTAAAACGTTAATCATGTTTTTTTAGTGTGTTTCTGATACTATTAGTTGCCAAGTTCAAGTAATGATGGGATATAATTGACTATTAGATGTTTGAGTTTTTTTTTTTAGCTTGCAAAATTTTAGTTTGGCGGAGATGATGTCAGTGATTTTACCTTCTAAATTATCTTATTCTTCGAGAAAAAAAGATAGTTTATCTAGAGCCGGACTTTACCATAAAGAATAAACCAGCATTCACTCAACTAAATTTTATAGGCTTGTATTTTCGGAACGTCCCTCAAACTTAACAAGAAAGCGTGAAAGGTTTGTTTCAGTTAATTATCGTTACTCTTTCTTATGGCCAATAAGCAAGGATCGCCAAGATTTTTTTTTTTTTTCATTTTCACAGCGGAATTTGAACGGTTTTTAAATTAATGGGTTTAGGGCTAATGGATGACGATCACTCTTTAGCTTAAATATAGCGAATCTTTTAATAGAAACATCAGCCCAAAAAAAAAAAAAACGTCACTCGTAGTTCGTATTGATCGTTTAAAATAGCATAATTAGAAATCTATTATTTAATAAATCAGATAATAAAAAGTTACCGTGCCTTACAGGCAACTTGATGATTTCGAACAATCAAGAGCTGTTCTAGCACTTGGTTCTGTGAAACATATCGCATAATATTAGTTTAAGTGTAACAAACTTTGCGAATCTAGAAGGTAGAAAAATATTTATAGATACACAACAACAACAAAAAAAGACTTGATGTTTTTCTTTTATAAAATAGCCTAAAAGTCTAGCATCCTATTTTATGAATAAATGAACCAGTCGGTTAATTCGTAACTGAATGATTTAGCCTAGCAAAATAGAGTGGCTTCGTTTTCATTAATTTGATATTAGTGAGGGATGCCCACATTTTCAGTCATTGTGCAAAGTCCGTCGTCAAGGATATCCAGAGCATCTTTACTAAAGATAAAAGTGCCCTGAACGTGTCCAAGTTTATTATTGTTACGTACACGATTTCTCTCATCGGGATAAATGCACAGGTGGATTTAATTTTTTTAAAATGAAGAAAGCTGTTTTTGTGTTGATCTACTTATCATGATGGCGCCTTTTATCATAATAAACAAACAAAATTTTGGGTGTATTTTTTGTTTTTCCCATCTGTTATTGTTTACATTAACGAACATGTCACATGTAACCGGAGCTACGGTTACGAATTGGGCGGATCGGATTGTATTTTACACGGCCATAATATTGTTTTCGGATTGTGCCGTACTTTTTTTATTCTTATAAATATTATTGTTTTTTTTGTTTTTCGTTGTCACTATGTTCCAATTTCGATGAATTGGTCAAGATCAATTCGCATTGTTCTAGATTTTGCCAGATGTTTTTTTTTTCAAAGAAAATAACGATATATTATCTTTTTTTATTATTATTATCGTAACTAAACAATAGCGCCCGATGAATAAAGATAATATTATTTGTTGTGCATTATGAATTATGATGAATACAAAATAAGGAGTTCTTACACTCTTGTTTAACAAATACGCACGGCCGAAATTACGCTTACGTGCCTAGATCTATTTTATAATTTATTATCGTGGAACAGATAACAAACAAAAAAAAATCAAAGCTAAAATACAATGAATGTCTATTTTTCATAAGTTATGGGTGTCTGGGATCTCGACCTAAATGTAAAATTTCACTTTTCTTTTTTTGTTAGATGAAACGCTATAATGTTGATAATTGACTTGTCAATATAAACCATGACTCTGGCGTAATGTTTTTTAAACAAGACAACAAAGTGTGATCATTTGCGCTAAATTTTGTTGACAGATGTAGGTGTTTCATCTGTACTTTTTCTTCTTTCCCCTGAGGCTTCACCCATCATTTATTTACTTTTTTGTCCAACAATCAACATACTTGTGTGACCATACATTTGGAGTCGTTCTCAAAATGAATTCACTCTATTCATGAATGCAATGCGATATGTAATCCTATTAGACAGTGGATATATAAAAATGTCATTGTCAATTAAAAAAAAATTGACATACAATATCCAAGAAAGAAGAAAGGAAATTGCCCTGTTTGTTATTTTTACGCCAGAGAAGAAAAGATGATACACAAATGAAAATAAAAAAAAAAAAGTATAAATACGATCGGTTTTTGGGATGATAATTTTCCTTCCAATTTAATCAACCCTTCAACTTAAAAATGCCCTTCATCAGATTATTAACTTCAATTGCTACATCAACAAGTCAAAGCAATACTAATTGTTCTCATCTGGAGCTTCCTGTCAATAGCATGTTTACACCAAAGCCATTAGATTTATCGCAAGGACAATGGTACGTATTCAATAGAATGCGTTTTTTTTTAAAAAAAAATACATGAAAACTAATGGATAGTAATTATAGTTCATGGTGTGGTAAATACGGACATGGTCGCGGTGGGTGTCCCTACTTGAAGTAAATCCCAAAGAATTTACATACTATGCATCGTAGCCGCGGAAAAAACAAAAATCCCAAAGAAAAAAAAAAAAAAGAGCCCTAGCTACAAGATTATCTTCCAAAAAAAAAAAAGTTTCTTCCTTTCCATGTACAACCTTTCTCCAAACCCAATTTGTATCTATATTATCATTATTGCATCTTTTTATATTTATCAAATAAATTATAAATCATCTTCTCACTATATAAAATGTTCTTATGCATACGTCCGCTCACGTGTTGACTATGAGGCGTTAATTTCTATATATCACAATAATAAATGATTGGCAAACCGCTAATACGTAAAAATAAGAGTTCTGATACAGATTGAATATAATATAATTTAAGGCTTTGCGTTTTCTGACGATAGTGTTTAGTATAATTTTAAGACAAATGAAGGAGTTTATGGAGAAAGACCGGGTCGCACACGCCTTCAATTCAACGGCATAGATGTTGACTGTGCAATAGCACCAGTCAATATTTATCAATTGCATCATTTTGTTTTTTTTTAAAGATAGTCTGAAAAAAAAAAAAGAAACTGTTTATTCTATCCTCTTACCTATATTTCTCCTTTGTTTACTATGTTTCCCGTTCTCTCCATTTGCAATAAAATCAAGTGTTAGGACTGTGAGAAGAGCTTTTGACTCAAGAGCAATTAAACTCATGTGAGCAGGACCCGAAACACGGCGTAAAATTGTCCAACTGTTTATAGGTCATTAATGGTAGCTTCTTTGTATGTTCTACCAGCAAAACATCTCTAACTGGCGTTTCAGAAAGTACATATCAAGCAATGATACAAACACAGCAGGGAAAGAGAGTACATATGATGCTGTCTGCACAGAATGAGGTAAATCGGCACAAGAACGTACCGTGAATATGGAGAAAATAGTTTATCGTGACAAAATCAACATTTGGGCTTCTCAATTAAAAAAACAATTGGCTTTTAATACTACTGTCTCTAGCTTGAGTAAATTAGAAAGCTTGATAATTACAAACCGTGTTCACTGGCTCATAAGCATCGTCTATGTGATGCTGTTGCACACGCTAAATAACCATGTCCCATTGATTCATGCAGTTTTATCAGCAAATACCCAGCCCAAGATATACTAGAACTTTGAGGGATATCACGCTTCATGATTGGGTTATGTGTGTTAATGGCTTAATGCGGTACTATATTGTAGATAGCTGCGTACACTATATATTTTTGTGACATTGTTAGACCGATCCCAACATGGTTGACACCTTTTTTTTCAATGAGGAATCAACTAAAACACTGTAAACAATTCAATGGTGTCTTCAACAGTTGTGGGGTGTCAGGCTGCACTCCAAGATCTTTCTACCTGACCTTAGCTTCGTTAATCAGTTTACACTCCAATGCCTTCTTCTCAACAGCTGTAGTTTTATCTATTATGCGTTCTTATGATTATAGTATTGAGAAGGAACAGAGCGTGAGAGAAGCTAATTTACAACATTGCCCAACTAGATCAATCCTTGTGTTGAAGAAAAATAAGCTCTCATTTATACATAAAATATGATTGAGGGCGTGTGTAGTGTAATTCTTTGGATCTGATGACGTAAAAAAATAGGATTTTTGCACTCAGCCTTGGCCCTTGTGGAAAACTGGGGGATATTTTCTAGGTAGACAAGAAAAAAAGAAAAAAAAAAAAGGGCCCACAAAAAAAAAGGTTTCGTTATTTATTGTTTTCTCCCCACTCTAATTTAAAAAATCACAAAAATGGCTTCAAGGCTTCTTTCTAATACCCTTCAAGCTAATGTTAGCTTGACCAAGCAGGTACATAAAGAAAAAGAAAAGAACAATGTGACACTTCTTTTTTTTTTTTTTTTTTTTTTAATTGACATTATTGTTAGTTCGTTCGTCCTATGGCCACTGCTGCCAAGCAAGCTACAGCTACCCGTGTCACCAACTTGCCTAACGGTCTTACCGTTGCCACCGACGAAAACCCTTCTGCTGGTGCCGCCACTGTTGGTGTTTGGATCGATGCCGGTTCTCGTGCTGAATCCGCCAAGACCAACGGTCTTGCCAACTTTTTGGAACACGTTGCTGTCCAGGTAATGCTCTCTCTTTTTTTTATATATATATTTAGAATTGGATGGAAAAATGCTGTTAGACGAATCAACAAAAAAATACACTCATACACACTCATACACACACACGCACGCACACACATATATATATTTAAACGAGAAAAAAAAAGAGATTGAGACGGGGGGTTGTGTGGAGCGACATTACACATCTTTTTTTGTTTGAAAGAGTTATACGGCATTTTTCACGACATGGGTTGAACATGAAATTAACATTTTTTCTTACTTTTTTTAGGGTCAAGCTGCCAAGTTTGAAAAGATTGGTGGTGTCCTTACTGCCCAAACTGGCCGTGAATTCACTTCATTTGCTGCCAAGACCTTGGGAGCTAATGTCGGACAATCTGTCGAAGTTCTTGCTGATCTCATCCAAAACACCAAGATTGATGCTGCCACTGTTGACAAGCAACGTCAAGCCATCTTCAAGCAACAACTTGCTGCTGAGTCTGATTATGAGTCCGTTGTTTTCGACCATTTGTATGCTACTGCTTTCCAAGGTGAATCCTTGGGTCGCCCTGTTGCTGGTATTAAGGAAACCGTTGAAGGATTAACCGCTGAGGATTTGATTGCCTTCCAAAAGCAATACTATGGTGCTGACCGTATGGTCTTGGTTGGTTCTGGTGATGTTGATCATGATGCTCTTGTTCGTCTTGCTGAACAAAAGTTTGGTGGTCTTCAAGCTGCTACCCCTGCTGCTGCCAGCCCCAAGGCTATCTTCACTGGTTCCGAAGTTCGTCTCCGTGATGATGTTTTACCTTTGGCCCGTGTTGCTCTTGCTGTTGAAGGTGCCCCTTACCTTTCTGACGACTACTTCAAGTTGCTCGTTATGCAAGCCGTTATTGGTTCTTGGGATAAGGGATTAGGTGGTGCTGCCAACCTTTCTTCCAGATTGTCCACTGTTGTGAACACCAACCATCTCGCCAACTCTTTCTCTGCATTCACCAAGGGTTATAAGGATACCGGTTTGTGGGGTATGTACTTTGTTACTGAAAACAAGGATCAAATCGATGATTTCGTTCATTTCACTCAAAGAGAATGGGCCCGTCTTTCCACAAATGTCACCTCTTCTGAGATTGAGCGCGCAAAGCAACAAGTGAAGGCTAGTTTGTTATTGAGCCTCGATACTACCTGTGCTGTTGCTCAAGATATTGGTTCTCAAGTCCTTGCCTCCGGTAAGCGTTTGGATGCTCAAGAATTAGAGTCTACTATCAACAAGATCTCTGCTGATGATGTCCGTAAGGCCGCCAACAAGTATTTATGGGATCAAGAAGTTGCTGTTGTTGGTCAAGGTCCTATTGAATGTTTGACTGATTACCTTAGAGTTCGTGGTTTCATGGCATACAACAGGTAAATTATTTATGACTGTACTTTTACAAACATGTATATCTAACACATTTATTATAATTTTTCATTAGATTCTAAACTATACAATCTATAAATTCAAAATAAAAAAGAACGAGAAAAAAAGATGATGGGGAAAGGCTTTTTTTGAATATGGACACACACTACTTCTTTGATTTTTCTCCCAACCTTATCTTCTTCTTTTTCCTCCTACCATGTAATAAAAAAAAAAAGATACAATAAAAAAACGACAAAGGTTTTTTTCCCTTCTATTTCAATAGGGAACCACAGAAGGAACGTAAATAAGGCGTGTCTAAAAGGTAATGACGTACAATATCTTCCACTGGGGTAATCTTATCTAGTCTCCAAAGACCCCAATGAGCAATACCGTTAATGAAATAATGGAAGAAATAGTAACATACACCAATGACGTAGCAATGCAGCACCATTCTCACAATACCTGAATTCATGGCAGGTAAATGCAAGACCTTTGTGTAAATGTATTTAACGGCTTTTTCCAATACCACCAAAATACCATGTGTACAAAAGAAGATCATTTGATCTCCTATGAATGTTTTCTTGTACAGTTCCCATCCAGTGTTACACAGGACAACATATTCGTGTGTCATGCCAGACACCACAAAGACAGCCATGGAAGCAAGACCAATGGCTAATTGCTTGTATTTTGGGTTCTCGTTGGTCCATGTACGAACGATATAATAGAGAGGTTTGAATGCACTAGCGACCCAAGCAGGACGTAATATACGGTGCCAACGACTTGACCAGACTTCTTCCAGAGACAATCCCAGTAGTGGATAATCCATCATGAGTCTCCAATTATCTATGACGACGAGGGTTACACCAACCTGCTTTTTATTGTCATATTTTTTTTTTTTTTTTTTTTTTTTTTTTTTTTACCTGGGCAATAGGTGCCGTGTTCTACTGCGATGCAGTACAGTAATTGCATGACTTTACCAGCAAAATTTAGCAGGCAGGATAATGCATTGACGACCACCAGGAAAAACACAAAGGACTGCAGCAGATTATTTTTCTGCATGAATAAGATGTCCTTTGCGGAAAATGTTTTGGCCCACGCTGCCAAGGCATCATACACCATAGCGTTTAAAATAATAGGCGGTAAAAGATGATAGAATTTTTTTTTCTATGATATTCATCGGGTCCCATTAGTTTTTTTTTACAATGTGACGCATGTTCTTCCAACATTACCTCTTCTTTCACGGGTCGGACCTTTGTCTTTTCACGATGGGGTTTTAGATCTTTTCTTATGCTCGACCATAATTCAATGTTTAATTCAGAAGCTGTAATGTAAGACTCTTGTTTATATAATAAGGGAGCTATCCAAAAAATATCAAGGAAACGTAAAAACATCACAAATGGAATGATTTGACAAAATACCGAAAAGGAACCTTAAAGTCAAAAAGTCAATAAACAAAAACAAAAAACAAAAACAAAAAAAAGCCGTGGTGCATAATAAAAAGCTTTTCTATGTCTTATTTACCATTCTCTTCATCACAATACTTGTACGGAAAATATAACAGACTGGTTAAGAGTGGCACGGAAAGCATTTGCTTGATTCTTGTGGTTATCACATTCACAGGTGTCACTGCTAAGCAGCCTAATAGCAATATCGGTGCAAGTGCATAGATTCCAAATTGGACAACAGGTAAAATGATACGGCCAGCTTCATCATGGATATTCATATTTTGAATAATGGAATAATAATAAAAAAAGAGAGTCTCTAAAAAGTTTGAATCGAAACTATTTTATTTTATTGACTAGTCCATATAAAAAACAACCCGAGATTTTAGCGCTGGGGGAAAGTACAGTCTTTCCCAGAGGTTGGGGACGAAGGGAAAATTTATCAATCCAATAGGCTATCTTTGTAACCTTATAAATATTATATTACAAATCTTTAAAATAAAAGAGGTTCAACATTAGTTTCCTTCAAAAAATGTAAACCTTCTTCTTTATTTGATACGGAATTGTTAGTCCGCCGTTACTCAAATATTGCTCAATTCAACATCATAAATAAGACAATAATTTCAATCAAATGTAAAATAATCCTTAATTTTATTATATGAATGATTTTGGTGTTTATTTGATTTGGTATCTTTAATTATAAACTATATGTGTTATATAGTTTAGACATTAAGACACCATCAAATATTATGTAGTAGAGATATTAACACAATGCGTACATAGACATCATCGAAACACCAAGTAACTTCAACAAAGGCTTCAACACTGACAGTCCGACTCCTTCGCTTTTCCCAACACGTAGCGTCTACACTCACGTCGATACTCGTGCTGTATTCACTTCGACACTGGTTGAGTCCCTGACTTAAAGTAGGGCACGATGCACTTCCTTCAACACTGGAGTGTGGGCACTGACATGGACACTTGCTTCGACACAGGTTTAGGCACTGGCATGGTTGCACTCGCTTTCAACACTGCTTTGGGCACTGGCGTCTACCACATGAGGGGTATCTGCACTGGCGTCGATACTTGTGCTGTACTGGCACTGACACGTGTTTTGGCACTGACATGGACACTCGCTTCGACACAGATTTGGTAGGCACTGGCATAGTTGCGCTCGCTTTTCAAAACTGCTTTTGGCACTGGCGTCTACCACTTGAAGGGGTTTCTGCACTGGCGTCGATACTTGTGCTGTACTCGCTCTAACACGGATGAAGGCCCCATGGAGGGCGCAGTCGCTTTCAACACTTGTTTTGGATACTTACACTCGCTTCGACACAGATTTAGAGCACTGGCATGGCAACTCGGTTTCGCATTGGCTTGCAACTTTGCTTTCAACACTGCTTTGGGCACTGGCGTCTACCACTGTAGGGGTATCTGCACTGGCGTCAATACTCGTGCTGTATTCGCTTCGACACTGGTTGAGTCCCTTAAAGTAGGGCGCGATGCACTTCCTTCAACACTGGAGTGTGGGCATTGACATGGACACTTGCTTCGACACAGATTTGGTAGGCACTGGCATAGTTGCACTCGCTTTTCAAAACTGCTTTCGGCACTGGCGTCTACCACTTAAGGGTTTCTGCACTGGCGTCGATACTTGTGCTGTACTCGCTCTAACACGGATGAAGGCCCCATGGAGGGCGCAGTCGCTTTCAACACTCGTTTAGGTACTTACAGACACTCGCTTCGACACAGGTTTAGGCTTTTGGCATGGCACTCGCTCACACTGGCTCGCAACTGGCGTTCAATACTGCTTTCGGTACTGGCATTCGCAAACGGAAGGGTAATTAATGAAGCAAAAGAGAAGGATAAAAAAAAAAAAAAGACTACGCCCTCTATTTTTAAGAAAAAATCCGTGACTGCTGTACTGCGCAGCTGGTCGGAGGCCAAAATAATATAGGCGTGTCTAGGTGGGAACGTAAAGGGGGTTATCGAAAGAAGGTGTACATGGATACGGTGGGAGTGATGAATATAATAAAATTGTGATTGACTTAAGACCATGTCATTCCAATTGCCATGTTTCAGAATTCATTGCCTATTCTTTACCAGATTCAATCACCAAGATGTTTTAATATAAAACAGCGGCGTCCTCCCTTCTGCGATGATCGTTTCTCCATAAGTTAATTAAAGGATTACCGAGACTTATTTCTAAAATACTTTTTTTTTATCTATTATTTTACAAATATCAAAATATCACAACGTTGGTTAGCTTACATTTGATTGTAAGTCTGAACCATGAAAATCAGAAAATAATGATGCTAGGAGTATTATTAAGAGTATATTGTTAAGAAAAAATGTCATTACCTTTCTTTTGCAGCATAAAAGTGGCTACTTCACATTTATAACCGAGCGAGCTGCAATCAATGCTCGATCCAAAGCTCCCTCGAATTCAAAAAAAGTAGCGCGCAAGATCGAAAAGTTCGAACACTAAACACTATATATTTATAACACAATTAACCATAATGACCAGATTTACCCTTCATGTCAAAAATATTTATTTTCTAACCATCAAACTGTAACTTCAAGCACAGAAGGGCAGGATTTTGAAAAAAAAAAAAAATCTACACTATCCGGAAGCTTTTCTATGAAATAAAGAACTTAAGACAAGATTTGAGAATGATTATAAAGTTTCCCATGAAAGTATAGTCAGAATGAATTCATGCCTAAAAAGTTACGGTCTGCGAAAGTCTGCAAGACAAAACTTGCTGACAACAATGGTATTAAGCCCCACTATTTAAACAGTTGTTACATCTGTAATCTTCTAAACTCGCCCGATGCAAAAATTGTTTCAATGCATTCCAATGCTTACGCGTCAAATAATGTCAATGTAAAAGGACGTCTTCTGCTGTATGCTATTTGTCAACTATACCGATGTAGGATAATGCTTTTTTCCACAAGATCAAACGCCGTAATGATAGAATGTCTTATCGAGATTTGTATATTTGGTTGTGGAAAGTAGGTATCCGTTAACTCATACACTATTTCTTTATCAGTTGTATAATTTATATCAATATATAAGTAAATGAACCATCTACATTAATATCTAGCTGTTCTATTCTCTCTACGGGTAGCTAATCCATAAAGAGAACTATTAATATGAAGTGTCTCTTTCTTATAATTTTTGATCTGATCTGAGAAGATTCTCTTCTCGATCGGTGATATCGTAACTCAGTGGTATAGCATTATGTATCCAACTGTCATTCGTATATCGTATTTAGGCCAATCATGCAATCTTTAATATAGAAGTATGTACTCGTAGTAGGAGAAGTTGTATAGCAGTATACAAGCGTATGCTGATATGCAACATCAAAGGTTGTTTTAATTTCATAATTCGTTTATTTAAAGGATTTGCTTAATTGTTCTTAAGTGAATCGTACCCAAATACGACAGGACAGACAGGTGCAGTGATCGGATCACATGGCCCTTTAAGTATGTCGATGAAGAGAAAATTGGCAGAACATGAGTGTTATTATTATCTAGATACAGATGAACAAGTGGTGGACAAAGTGTTTGAAAAACACACATAAAAACAACGTGCCATTGCACGATTACAGTTGCCTCAACCAACTGAACAAGAAAAAAGAGTCAAGTTCATGCAATTGTTCCAAAAGATGTATCAGCACATGGAGCAGGATACAGCATTTTGTATCACCACAGATTATAGAAGCAATGCGCGACGTGTAGCGTAAGTACTGCATCTATTTCATAATTTCTACAACATTATATGTAACTCTTTCCTTTTGAAAACGATTTAGACTTCGCGAGAAACGTCTGGATTACAAAAAGAAATTGAAGAAAGTTGGCCTGTCTGAGATTCCAATGGAAAAACGATGGAGTATCGAGGATGAGCATGAGTTGGAGCAAATAGCCGATGCAACTCGTCGTGCCTTTATTTTTGCATCTGTGAAACAAATAAATTCGCATCCCTTTTTGGACGATGTCTTATTTTTTTGAGTGGTGCTACACACTGTTTCTTAAATAATTTAATTTTCTGGAAATAAGTATGACTTTATTTGGGGGGTACCTATTTATAGCTTTAGATAGATCCAATATATCTACGAACCCCTTTATTCAGTTAATAAGGGCTCGAGTAGTTGCAATCTGAGTCGTATTCAGGAAGACCACAAAACGGACTTCTAATCTTTAACTCAAGCCAAGCTGATCAGAAAGTGTCAAACTGCAAAAAAAAAAAAAAAAAAAAAGATCTGACGAGGCCTACATATCCGGGGGGTTCGGTATTCGTGCTTCTTATTCGAAGCTTGCAAGAATTTTCTACTCTCAATTCCACAGGAAGGTCGCCCAAGTTAGTTTCGTTAATGTCAATTGAGAAAAAGGCCCTTTTTTCTTTTTGAAGAACTCTGGATGCTCCGAACTTTAAGGTTTCATAAAGTGGATCGCACAAACACAAACATGGATTGGATTTTTTTTTGCGCCCTTTCCTGTGTTAAGATATGGCGTTCAAGTATAGTGATTATGGTATAATCGTTAGCATAGGTAACAAATGAACAATACTCCACAGCAGTGTGATTTATTTACGAGTGCGACATGCACAGATTTCGGCACCACATTTTCAGGGTCGTGTTACGCTATTGAAATATTCCAAGAAATAAACGGTTAAATTATTTGAGACTAAAACTAGATATCTTTTTATTAAATGGAAAAGGGGATCCTTTTTATAAGGAAGGATTGAAATAGATTGTTATCCGGGAAGATCAGATGGGAGCGTGGATTGGAAGTAGACATTAATATCTTGATCAGTTAATGGTTTATGTTTCAGTGCTGGGTTGCTATTAAATGTCAAGTAGATTATAGGCTGGATATATAGTGTGTATATAACTGGTAAAATGTCTCCAAAAGAGTTGAGGGAAACAATCTACCCCAGCATTATTCATGTTACTGATTGGTAAGTTGATAAAACAAAGTCCATAATCTTCATACGAATATTTAAAACATTTAGGCCGAAGCAAAATAACTTACAGCATAAAACACCATCTATCATTGTATGTGATCGGAACTTCCACCTTTTACATTGGGGAATGAGTGCCTTTAACTTTATACAATCTGGTCAAGTAAAGGATACTCATCGAGTCTTTGAAAAGTTTAAATTGCAACTCCCTTCGTCCATTGCACAAAAAGGAGCTTTCCGTTGTACTGGAAATACTAGCCAGCTCGAACTCTTATGCCTAAGAGCTACAATTGATTACTTTAGGGAGCTTTTCGATCATACAGCTAGAGCTATGCAAAATGCAAATATAGTAAATGGTTTAAAAATTGACAAAGAAGATATTCGTTTTATTATCACCGTCCCAACACAGTGGAATGACGTTCAAAAATCGCTTATGCGTTTAATCGCTATTGAAGCAGGGCTGATTTCCAAATACGACAATGAAAACCGTTTGAAAATCATTAGCGAGTCTTCAGCTGCACTCCTCTATTGTGAACGAATACCCGATATGAAAACATCAAAGATTAAGGATACCGAGTATGTGATTATGTCAGAGGGTGAGAAGTATATGATTTGTGATGCTGGTGGAGGAACGGTTAGCATTGCTGTCTTTGAAGTGCTCAAGCAGAGAGACCAAGATGGCAAGGAAAGTTATTGTAGATGTCAAATTACCGCAGAAATTCGAAAGAACTGTGGATCGGAATATTTGGATCTTAAAATGAAAGAAGTCCTTTTGGATATTTGTTTTGGTGCCGATAAAAAATCGTGGAAGGACAACAAGTTAAAAAGAGAAGAGCTTGCATCAATTATAGCACCTCTGACGGACCAGTTTCTCGTAGACAAGGTGAGTATAATACTTATAATCATTTATGGCTTCTGATAATATTATATTCTAGACAATTTTTGGACAAGCTAAGAGAGACTTTCTTCCTGATTGCTGTCGTAAATTTCGAGAAATGTATAGCGGCAACAGTAGCGACAGCAACTACGACAGCAACAGTGAAAGCGACAGTGAAAGCGATAGTGACAATGAAGGCGGAAGAAGTTACCCCAATAGGGTTCCAGAAGCAATTCCTAGTTGTGAGGGCTGTAATTTTAGTGAGGGACTTGACGAAAAGTACGTAGAGCTTGATGATTTTGGTGATGGTAAAGTTTCCATTCCAGCATTTATATCGTTCTTCCTATAATGATTGTGTTTATAGATACGGTATATTTAATTACGTGGGGTAAAATATTGGATGAGCTCAAATTGATGCGAGGTCTGGACGGTGATATAATTACAGACGAAGGTGTAACGGTCGAACATGATGAAAATCATTTTGAAATTCGACTTTCATACAAATTCATGCGAGAAAAGGTTTTTGATGAAGTTATCGATAACACAATTGATCTTTTGAGGAGACAAATAAAGAAAGCTAATGGAAATATTAAATACACCTATCTGGTGGGAGGCTTTGGCGGATCACCATACTTGCGCAAACGTATTCTAAACGAGTTTCCTTTGGGGCACCCATTACACATCGGGAGTTTAATCCAGGATGATCGAGGTGATACAGCAGCAATGCGGGGTGCCTTGATTTATGGTATTGAAGGCAGTAGATATGAGCCTCAATCTGATGTTGTACTTTACAAATACGAAAATGTTGCCACATCGAAATACAATACCCTTGTTTGTTTAGGTGAGAAATAATATCGACATGATTTCACAAGTGACTTATATTGTTATTTTATTTGTAGATATGGGATACAATGGAATTGTATGTTCTTATAGAGATTTAAGAAATAATGATGATAACATGACGGACATTGTGGATTGGTAATAAATTGGAGTATAAGTTATGAAGTATATTTAACGTGTGTAAATAGGCCTGGTTTAGATTGGGATAATCCCACTATCCCCACAGCAAAAGAAACATTAGATGGAAAAACTTTATGGGGAGCTCAAGTTAAAGAGACTGACATCCGCAAGCCAGAGTCATTTGTTACGTTGAGTAAGCTTATGTCTGCTATGAGGGGGAGCTTCACAGCATATCTAGTTGACTTACTCAAACACGTGCTGGAACATGTGCACAAATCAATTATAAAGACTAATCCGGATCTTTCAAATAAAGACAAGTACAGATATGTTATCACTATGGAAAACTGTTATCAATTCTTTGGCAACAAGTCCGAAATGCGTGAAATTGCTCAACTCGCCGGTATCATTAAAGAAGATGATTCCGCCAAACGACTATTGCTTATTCGCCGAGAGGATGCAGCAGCTATATATTTTGAAAAGAACAAATTCCCTGGAAAAAAGGCGCAAAGTAACTGTTTTCTTCAAATAAGCCTGTATCACGATACCTGTCATTTGTCCTTACATTTATCAACCCAGATTGCCGGTAATGACACACCAAAAGACAGCGATGCTAATCGATCTGGGAAAGGGACTTCAGATAGGTTTAGAAATGTCCGAAGCATGAGGTCTGCTACATTTGGATTTGATTTTGTTGCTAGACTTGTTACAAATCTGAGCTTCTTTATATCTAATACTGTATGTTGTAAATATCAGAAATCCCATAACACAAATGACACAGCTTATATTTTGGAGCTTAGACAAAACTTTCTCGAATATTTAAAAGTCTGTAAAAATAGTAGCGCCAATATTATATCGGTTATTGACGTTACTATAGAACAAACTAGATCATGACAGTAACGAAGCACAAACTATCCCGGTGACTCAATCGCCAGGCTGTCAGGTATCTATTACGAAATACGAATTTTTGGAACATGTTTTTTGGCCTGCTATACGTGATTTGACTTCAGCAATTAAGTGTAACGGAATGAAACGTAATGTGTTTCGTCTATTTGACATCGATGGTATATTTTTATCCGGCTTTTCAGTAGACGCAAAGAAAGAAACGAGTGATTTTCTTGAAAGGATTGTTATAAAAACTTTGTCCGAGGCTCTGAGTATCCCAAGAAGCCGTATATGTTTGTCTGATGCCAGCAGTAAAGAAGCCTTATTAGGTGCAGCGTACTATGGTAACTACCCCGAGATCTTTACAGAGCGGGTTTCTAGAAGGTCTTATGCTATTCAGGTTTGTGGTTACAAACGTCAAAAGTTTGAATTTGACACAGAGAGGAACATAACGAAAATAAAGCTAAGGGGAAAAAAAACGTGAAGAATGATATATACAATGAAGAGGCAGCAAATGCATACAGTGATGTGGCTAAACCAGTGAATCTATACTATCAGTCATCCTATAATTCATCTTTAAAAGATAGTGATTCTTTAAGAACCCCGGACGATGTAACATTCCTTATTAGTAGAGGTGACAAGATTTCGGCGCACAATCAAATGCATGGAATTTTAAAGAGATTTTATGCCGAGGAAGAATGCATCGTTTATGCCTGTAAGTCTATATCACACATTGTATTGTGTTACATCCTCTTATTGACCCTTGTATCTGATTGAAGCAATTTACTCTTCTGATGATCCTAACTATATTGAAAACGGAAGCAAACATGATCTTTCAGGCTTTTACAAGATCCACCAATTCGAGCTTTATATTAAACGCGATATAGAGGACCCAACCACTATAGCTCCTGGATCTCGACTTCATTTTGATGTAAGTCTAAAGTTTGATAGAGATGAGTCCATATTCGAAGCTTTTGCTAGTTCAAAGCTTGGACAGAAGATCCCCGAATTTCGATTTGAAGATCAGTTCTTGGTAGCAAATATCTACGGCGATGAAAATCGGATAATGATTGAAGAATCACAATTGACAAGGACGGAATAATACAAAACTACTGACCTATAAATAAATATTTGTATACGCCACTTTTTTTTTGTGTGTTTCCTGCATAAAACCTTTTGGTCAATTAAATAAAACTAACGAGTATAAGATTTACCTTTGACTAAATACAGATAGGTACACAGTTATCTACCAATAAATAGTTGAAGGCAACTCCTTGTCCTTAATTTTAACAGGATGTGTTAGGTTTTGATACAAAATTTTCACATATTCAAAAAAAAAAAAAAAAAAAAAAAAAAAAAAAAAAAAAAAAAAAAAAAAAAAAAAAAAAAAAAAATTCCAGACATATGTGACAGATGATACCTCCTTGTGGGTCACAGTTTTGTAAATAAAACAAAATGCTCAAGAT
Source organism: Mucor mucedo (assembly GCF_025094135.1). Classification (NCBI taxonomy): domain Eukaryota; kingdom Fungi; phylum Mucoromycota; class Mucoromycetes; order Mucorales; family Mucoraceae; genus Mucor; species Mucor mucedo. Next base: position 208,863 of record NW_026252328.1, on the reverse strand, counting down.
GCCCCACCCCAAATCATTGATACTCAGCTGTAATTTACCATCATAAAAACTGACCTCCTTATAAGCCCTCATTGCGTGGCTTGACCACACGTTACCTGAAGCGCACAATCCAAGTCCTCGACGAAGACAAAAAGCCAGGTGATGTACAAAGCCATGATCCATGTGAAGATGTTATTGCCAGTCTAGAACTACTGGAACGAAAATTAGTTTATGAATCAACCGCTCTGATTTTGGAATAAATCTATACCTGTTGTTTCCCGCCTTGGGTTAAATGAATACTACTCGTTAGAACTGTTTTCAGTCAACTTTGTCCTATATCAGTGGATCAGATACATGAGTATTCTAATAAATCTTTAGTGTTACGATACACCTATTTATCAGATCATGCAACGGTTACTAAAACTTGTTTTTTAAGTGTAATTAGCAGTAGAACATAATAGTTATAGTTTATCATTTATTCGTTATCTTTCTAATGAATAAAATACAATCCCAATATGGAATGTCTTATCGATATTTGTATATTTGGTTGTAGAAAGTAGGTATCTATTAATTCCTTTAAACTATTTCTTTATACAATTTATCAGCTGTATAATTATATCAATATATAAGTAAATGAATTATTTATATTAATAGCTGTTCTATTCTTCCTATGAGTAGCTAATCCATAGAGAGAATTATTAATATTAAGTTTCTCTTTCTTCTAATTCTTAATTTGTTCTGAGAGGATTCTCTTCTCAATCGGTGATATCGTAACTCTGTGGTATACAAGCGTATGTCGATATGCAACATCAAAGGTTGTTTTAATTTCATAATCAAGAAAAGATGGGTGTATGTAAGTGAAAAAAAAAACTAGTGATGAAACGATTGTTAATTTGTTAAAAGAAGTTGAATCTATGTATGATAAGAAATGGAAACAATTTTCTCATCAAGAACAGTAATACCACGAATAGCAGCAGCGGTAAAAGCTCTTTGTCAAATCGATTTGGTGCAACGCTATTCAAGAAAAAGCTTCTTACGGGAGCAATACCAATTATAAAACAAAAAATTGAACTTATGCTGCATAAGAATGAAGTTAAAGGCATGTCTGCATAAGCGATATACGAAAATCAGCCATGTGGCTATACAACAACATTAAACAATTGAAAGAACAAAATTTGATCAATATCCATGATTTGGCCAATAACTTATTGAAAAGTGTGTTAATAATCAATCATCCAGCAATAATATCAGTGATTAAAAAAAACAGCAAAAAAAGTAATGATCAAAGCAGCCATAACTGAGGAAGAAAAAAATGACACGGGCTACAGAACAGTGAGAAAAACACAAGTCAGTAATCAATAATAAGTTCGACTATGCCATTCTTCGTAAAAAACGATATGTTACAAACAGCATGTAAAAAATCAATATTAGGTCTTATGCTGAAGCTATTGAAACGCTAATTGAAATTCTTTTTTCTGGGAAAAGCTTAACAAGACTAAATACGGCCATTATCAACGATACTTTTATAATGCTGGATGTCATAGATTCTAGTAATCAAAACATCGGAAAAGGTGAATAAGATATTGCTAATTTTGTCGAATGATTGAAACTTTGACATCACTGGAAGAAGCAGATTTGTTTTCGTATGCCGGTTTTTGGACTTTAATGTCAACATATATAGGCAAAAAATGTGTCGATAAAAAAAAAATAACTTGTAAGCATTTCATTGCATCCTTGTGAGGCCGCTTTGCTAACATATCTTCAGTTTTATTGATGCAATCAATGCCAACATGAATGAGGCTGATGCTTTTGATTTTATTACTACACTTGCTCTTACTAGCGCTTGTAAACAGTGCCACACAAATTTTGAGAGCATGTGGTCAAACGAATCCTACAAGCAAGATCTAAGAGTGGTGGTAACTTTGCTGCTTATAATAAATCTTGCAAAGAAGCGGTTTTTTTGGCTCCAGAAAAAAGGCACATTAGGGATACTAAAAAAAATCTCAAAGGCTAAAAAAAACCCAGTTGAGGAAGGTTTTTTTGAGACGAAAAAAAAAAAAAAAAAAAAAAAAAATGGAAACTCTCTTATACTCGTGATGTATCAAAGCGGTAAAGACAAAATGCTACACAATCAATCTATTTCCTTAAAGCCTAAATCACGATTTGTAGTTTCAAACGAGATGAGAGAAAGATTGAAGAAGGATATCATGTATCCCTGCACCAAATTTATATTAATCCAATCGGTCTTTTGAAACAATTATTATATTACAAATCTTTAAATAAAAGAGGTTCACGTTTCTGTTTCCTTTGTATACCTTTCAAAAAATGTAGAGCTTCCGCCCGTTACTCAAGTATTGCCCAACTCGACATTGTGAGTAAGACAATAATTTCAATCAAATGTAAGATAATCCTTAATTTATTATATAAATGATTTTGGTGTTTATTTGATTTGGTATCTTTTATTATAAATGATATGTGTTATATAGTTTAGACATTAAGAATAAATAGACACCATCAACTATTATGAATGATCCATGTGCATTAGAGATATTAACATAATGCGTACATAGACATCATCGAAACACCAAGAAAGGCTTCAGCACTGACAGTCCGACTCCTTCACTTTTCCCCACACGTAGCGTCTGCACTCACGTTGACACTCACGCTGTATTCACTTCGACACTCGTTGAGTCCCCTGACTTAAAGTAGGGTGCGATGCACTTTCTTCAACACTGGAGTGTGAGCACTGACATGAACACTTGCTTCGACACAGATTTGGTAGGCACTGGCATAGTTGCGCTCGCTTTTCAAAACTGCTTTCGGCACTGGCGTCTACCACATAAGGGGTTTCTGCACTGGCGTCGATACTTGTGCTGTACTCGCTCTAACACGGTTGAAGGTCCCATGGAGGGCGCAGTCGCTTTCAACACTTGTTTGGGCACTTACATTCGCTTCGACACAGATTTAGAGCACTGGCATAGCAACTCGGTTTCGCATTGGCTCGCAACTTTGCTTTCAACACTGCTTTAGGCACTGGCGTCTACCACATAAGGGGTTTCTGCACTGGCGTCGATACTTGTGCTGTACTCGCTCGAACACGGTTGAAGGTCCCATGGAGGGCGCAGTCGCTTTCAACACTTGTTTGGGCACTTACATTCGCTTCGACACAGATTTAGAGCACTGGCATGGCAACTCGGTTTCGCATTAGCTCGCAACTTTGCTTTCAACACTGCTTTAGGCACTGGCGTCTACCACATAAGGGGTATCTGCACTGGCGTCGATACTCGTGCTGTATTCGCTTCTACACTGGTTGAGACCCTGACTTAAAGTAGGGTGCGATGCACTTCCTTCAACACTGGAGTGTGGGCACTGACATGGACACTTGCTTCGACACAGATTTGGTAGGCACTGGCATAGTTGCACTCGCTTTTCAAAACTGCTTTGGCACTGGCGTCTACCACTTGAAGGGGTTTCTGCACTGGCGTCGATACTTGTGCTGTACTGGCTCTAACACGGATGAAGGCCCCATGGAGGGCGCAGTCGCTTTCAACACTGGTTTAGGTACTTACAGACATTCGCTTCGACACAGGTTTAGGCTTTTGGCATGGCACTTGCTCACACTGGCTCGCAACTGGCTTTCAATACTGCTTTCGGTACTGGCATTCGCAAACGGATGGGTAATTAATGAAGCAAAAAAGAGAGAAGGATAAAAAAAAAAGACTACGCCCTCTATTTTTAAGAAAAAATCCGTGACTGCTGTACTGCGCAGCTGGTCGGAGGCCAAAATAATATAGGGCGTGTCTAGGTGGGTAAAGGTGGTTATCGAAAGGTGTACATGGATACGGTGGGAGTGATGAATATAATAAAATTGTGATTGACTTAAGACCATGTCATTCTAATAACCATGTTTCAGAAGTCATTGCCTACTCTTTACCAGATTCAATCACCAAGATGTTTCACTATAAAAAAGCGGCGTCCACCTTTTTGCGATGATCTTCTCTCCATAAGTTAATTAAAGAATTCTGAACCAATAAAATCAGAAAATAATGATGCTAATAGTGTCCTTAAGAGAAAATGTCATTACCCCTCTTTTTGCAGCCTTAAAGTGGCTGCTTCACATTTTATAACCAAGCGAGCTTCGATAAATGCTCGATTAAAAGCTCGCTCGAATCAAAAAAAAAAAGTGGGGCGCAAGATCGAAAAGTTCGAACACTAAACACTTTATATTTATAACAAAATGAACCATAATAATAAGATTTACCCTTCATGTCAAAAATATTTATTTGCTAAACGTCAAACTGTAACTTCAAGCATAGAAAGGCAGGATTTTTGAAAAAGAAAAAAAAAATCCTACACTATTCAGAAGCTTTTCAAGAATGTTCTACTTTTAATTCCACACGAAGGCTTCCAAACTTATTTTCGTTAATGTCAAATGAGAAAAAAGGGTCCCTTTTTTTACGAACTCTGGACACTCCGAACTTTAAGGTTTGTTGTATAGGGATTTTAATTACCTGAAGGCTTAATAAATGGTTCTTTCGTTACTCTTCCTTGACTATAATCTAATTTTCCAACGTCGTATGGAAAGTATTAGATATCGCACGAATTGGGGTTGTAAAAGGACTTAATTTTATCAGGTTTCCAGTTTTACGATTTTATATTGACGATGTGGGTGGGTATAAAGATAGGTATGAGAAAGGTGACGCAAAGCGGATATAATCTCAAATGGTCGAATGTTAGTTCTTCCTTGTTCCTTATCCTCTCTACGTGACTCGTACTACCATATCACAGGTTTCATAAAGTGAATCGCACAAACACAAACATGGTTTGGAATTTTTTTTTTTTTTTTTTTTTTTTTTTGCGCCCTTTCCTGTGTTAAGATATGGCGTTCAAGTATAGTAATTATAGCTATATCGTTAGCATAGGTAATGACTGAAAAATATTCCACAGCAGTATGATTTGTGTACTAATATGACTTGCCTAGACTTTGGCACCACATTTTCAGGGTCGTGTTACGCTATTACTAGCAGATTGTCACCAAAAGAGTTGAGAGAAACAACCTACCCATCCTTCTTTCATGTTTTTGACTGGTAAGTTAATAAAGCAAAGTTCTTCAACCTCCATATAAATGTTTGCAACCCTTAGGCCTAAGCAAGATAACTTATATCATAAAACACCATCTATCATTGTGTGTGATCGGAACTTCCACCTTTTACATTGGGGAATGACGGCCTTAGACTTTATACAATCTGGACACGTAAAAGATGATCATCGAGTCTTTGAAAAGTTTAAATTACAACTCCCTTCGTCTATTGCACAAGAAGGCGCTTTCCGTCGTACTGGAAATACTAGCCAGCTCGAACTCTTATGCCTAAGAGCTACAATTGATTACTTTAGGGAGCTTTTCGATCATACAGCTAGAGCTATGCAAAATGCAAATATAGTAAATGGTTTAAAAATTGACAAAGAAGATATACGTTTCGTTATTACCGTCCCAACACAGTGGAATGACGTTCAAAAATCGCTTATGCGTTTGATCGCTATTGAAGCAGGGCTGATTTCCAAATACGACAATGGAAATCGTTTAAAAATCATTAGCGAGTCTTCAGCTGCACTCCTCTATTGTGAACGAAGACCCAATATGAAAAAATTAAAGATTGAGGATACCGAGTACGTGATTATGTCAGAGGGTGAGAAGTATATGATTTGTGATGCTGGTGGTGGAACGGTTAGCATTGCTGTCTTTGAAATGCTCAAGCAGGTAGACCAAGATGTCAAAGCCGGTTTCCATAGATGTCAAATTACCTCAGGAATTCGAAAGAACTGTGGATCCGTATATTTGGATCTTAAAATGAAGGAGGTCCTTTTAGATATTTGCTTTGGAGCAGATAAAGAATCGTGGAAGAACAACAAGTCCAAAAGGGAAGAGCTTGAAACACTCTTAACACCTCTGACAGACCAGTTTCTTGTAGAAAAGGTGAGTATAATACTTATAATCATTCATGGCTTCTGATAATATTATATTCTAGACAATTTTTGGAAAAGCTAATAGAGACTTTCTTCCTGATTGCTGTCGTAAAATAGAAGAAAGATATGACAGCAACAGCAGCGATGATGTTAGCGACAGCAACTGGGAGAGCGGCAGTGACAGCGAGATTCCTATTTGTGAGGAATGTAATTTTAGAGAAGGATTTGACGAAAAGTTCGTGGAGCTTGATGATTTTGGTGATGGTAAAATTTCCAATTCAACATTTATGTCGCTCTTCCTATAATAATTGTGTTTATAGATACTATATTTTCAATTACGCAGGGTAAAATATTGGATGAGCTCAAATTGATGCGAGGTCTGGACGGTGATATAATTACAGACGAAGGTGTAACGGTCGAACATGATGAGAATCATTTTGAAATTCGACTTTCATACAAATTCATGCGAGAAAAGGTTTTTGATGAAGTTGTCGATAATACAATTGACTTTTTGAAGAGACAAATAAAGAAAGCCAATGGAAATATTAAATACACCTATCTGGTGGGAGGCTTTGGCGGATCACCATACTTGCGCAAACGTATTCTAAACGAGTTTCCTTTCGGGCACCCATTACACATCGGGAGTTTGATCCAGGATGATCGAGGTGATACAGCAGCAATGCGGGGTGCCTTAATTTATGCTATTGATGGCAGTAGACATGAGCCTCAATCTAATGTTGTATTTGACAAATACGAAAATACTTCCACATCGAAATACAATGCCCTTGTTTGTTTAGGTGAGAAATAATATCGACATGATTTCACAGGTGACTTATATTGTTATTTTATTTGTAGATATGGGATACAATGGAATCGTATGTTCTTATAGAGATTTGAGAAATAAAGACGATAACATGACAGACATTGCAGATTGGTAACTAATTGGAGTATAACTTATGGGGCATATTTAACGTGTGTAAATAGGCCTGGTTTAGATTGGCATAATCCCACTATCCCCACAGCAAAAGAAACATTAGATGGGAAAATTTTATGGGGAGCCCAAGTTAAAGAGACTGGTATCCGCAAGCCAGAGTCGTTTGTTACGTTGAGTAAGCTTATGTCTGCTATGAAGGGAAACTTTAAAGCATATCTAGTCGACTTACTCAAACACGTGCTGGAGCATGTGCATAACTCAATTATGAAGACTAACCCGAATCTTTCAAATAAAAACAAGTATAGATATGTTATCACTATGGAAAACTGTTATCAATTCTTTGGCAACAAGTCCGAAATGCGTGAAATTGCTCAACTCGCCGGTATCATTAAAAAAAATGATTCCCCCAGACGACTATTACTTATTCGCCGAGAGGATGCAGCAGCTATATATTTTGAAAAGAACAAATTCCCTGAAAAAAAGGCGCAAAGTAACTGTTTTCTTCAAATAAGCCTGTATCACGATACCTGTCATTTGTCCTTACATTTATCAACCCAGATTGCCGGTAATGACACACCAAAAGACAGCGATGCTAATCGATCTGGGAAAGGGACTTCAGATAGGTTTAGAAATGTCCGAAGCATGAGGTCTGCTACATTTGGATTTGATTTTGTTGCTAGACTTGTTACAAATCTGAGCTTGTTTATATCTAATGCTGTATGTTGTAAAGATCAGAAAACCCATGATACGGCTGACCCAGCTTATATTTTGGAGCTTAGACGAAACTTTCTCGAATATCTAAAAGTCTGTAAATCAGGAGCGCCAATATTATATCGGTTATTGACGGTACTATAGAACAAACTAGATCATGACAGTAACGAAGCACAAACTATCCCGGTGACTCAATCGCCAGGCTGTCAGGTATCTATTACGAAATACGAATTTTTGGAACATGTCTTTTGGCCTGCTATACGTGATTTGACTTCAGCAATTAAGTGTAACGGAATGAAACGTAATGTGTTTCGTCTATTTGACATCGATGATATATTTTTATCCGGCTTTTCAGTAGACGCAAAGAAAGAAACGAGTGATTTTCTTGAAAGGATTGTTATAAAAACTTTGTCCGAGGCTCTCAGTATCCCGAGAAGCCGTATATGTTTGTCTGATGCCAGCGGTAAAGAAGCCTTATTAGGTGCAGCGTACTATGGTAACTACCCCGAGATCTTTACAGAGCGGGTTTCTAGAAGGTCTTATGCTATTCAGGTTTATGGTTACAAACGTCAAAAGTTTGAAATTGACATAGAGAAGAGCTTATCAAAAATGAAGCTAAGGGGAGGAAAAAACGTGAAGAATGATATATACAATGAAGAAGCAGCAAACGCATATAGTGATGTGAATAAACCAGTCAATCTATACTATCAGTCATCCTATAATTCTTCTTTAAAAGATAGTGATTCTTTAAGAACCCCGGACGATGTAACATTCCTTATTAGTAGAGGTGACAAGATTTCGGCGCACAATCAAATGCATGGAATTTTAAAGAGATTTTATGCCGAGGAAGAATGCATCGTTTATGCCTGTAAGTCTATATCACACATTGTATTGTGTTACATCCTCTTATTGACCCTTGTATCTGATTGAAGCAATTTACTCTTCTGATGATCCTAACTATATTGAAAACGGAAGCAAACATGATCTTTCAGGCTTTTACAAGATCCACCAATTCGAGCTTTATATTAAACGCGATATAGAGGACCCAACCACTATAGCTCCTGGATCTCGACTTCATTTTGATGTAAGTCTAAAGTTTGATAGAGATGAGTCCATATTCGAAGCTTTTGCTAGTTCAAAGCTTGGACAGAAGATCCCCGAATTTCGATTTGAAGATCAGTTCTTGGTAGCAAATATCTACGGCGATGAAAATCGGATAATGATTGAAGAATCACAATTGACAAGGACGGAATAATACAAAACTACTGACCTATAAATAAATATTTGTATACGCCACTTTTTTTTTGTGTGTTTCCTGCATAAAACCTTTTGGTCAATTAAATAAAACTAACGAGTATAAGATTTACCTTTGACTAAATACAGATAGGTACACAGTTATCTACCAATGGATAGTTGAAGGCAACTCCTTGTCCTTAATTTTAACAGGATGTGTTAGGTTTTGATACAAAATTTTCACATATTCAAAAAAAAAAAAAAAAAAAAAAAAAAAAAAAAAAATTCCAGACATATGTGACAGATGATACCTCCTTGTGGGTCACAGTTTAGTAAATAATACAAAATGCATGAGATGGTCCACCCATATCATTGATACAGCTGTAATTTACCATCATAAAAACGGATCTCCTTATAAGTCCTCATTGCGTGGCTTGACCACACGTTACCCGAAGCGCACAATCCAAGTCCTCGACGAAGACAAAAAGCCAGGTGATGTACAAAGCCATGATCCATGTGAAGATGTTATTGCCAGTCTAGAACTACTGGAACGAAAATTAGTTTATGAATCAACCGCTCTGATTTTGGAATAAATCTATACCTGTTGTTTCCCGCCTTGGGTTAAATGAATACTACTCGTTAGAACTGTTTTCAGTCAACTTTGTCCTATATCAGTGGATCAGGAACATGAGTATTCTAATAAATCTTTAGTGTTACGATACACCTATTTATCAGATCATGCAACGGTTACTAAAACTTGTTTTTTAAGTGTAATTAGCAGTAGAACATAATAGTTATAGTTGATCATTTATTCGTTATCTTTCTAATGAATAGAATACAATCCCAATATGGAATGTCTTATCGATATTTGTATATTTGGTTGTAGAAAGTAGGTATCTATTAATTGATACTATTTCTTTATGCAATTTATCAGCTGTATAATTATATCAATATATAAGCAAATGAACCATTTATATTAATATGCGGTTCTATTCTCTCTATAGGTAGCTGATCTATTGAGAGAACTATAAATATTAAGTTTTTATTTCTTATAATTCTTGATTTGATTTGATCTGAGTTGATTCTCTTCTCGATCGGTGATATCGTATAACAGTATACAAGCGTATGCCGATATGCAACATCAAAGGCTGTTTTAATTTCATAATTTATTTATTTAAACGATTTGTTTATTTATTCTTAAGTGAATCGTACTCAAATACGACAAAATTAAAAGAGAATCAGGCAAAAAGAAATTAGGAAAAGATGGACGTAAGTGGAAAAAAAAACTATTGATGAAACAATTGTTAATTGGAAAAGAGAAGAAGTCGAATATATGTATGATAATAAACGGAGACAATTTTCTCATCAAAAACAATAATACAGCGAGTAGCAGCAGTGGTGAAAGTTCTTTGTTAAGTCGATTTGGCGCAATGCTATCCAAGAAACAGCCTACGGGAGCAATAAAAATTGTAAAACAAAAAATTGAGCTTATGCTTCATAACAATGAAGTTAAAAGCATGTCTGTATAAGCGATATACCAAAATCGGCCATGTGGCTATACAACAAAATCAAGCAACTGAAAGAACAAAATTTGATCAATATCCATGATTTGGCCAATAACTTCTTAAAAAGTGTGTTAATAATCAATCATCCAGCAATAATATCAGTGATTAAAAAAAACAGCAAAAAAAGTAATGATCAAAGCAGCCATTACTGAAGAAGAAGAAAAAAAAAGACACGGGCTACAGAACAGTGAGAAAAACACTCAAGTCAGTAATCAATAATAAGTTCGACTATGGCATTCTTCGTGAAAGACTCGATATATTACAAACAGCATATAAAAAATCAATATCATGTCTTATGCTAAAGCTATTGAAACGCGGATTGAAATTCTTTTTTCTGGGAAAAGTTCATCAAGACGATACGGCCATTACCAACGATACTTTTATAACGTTGGATGTCATTGATTTTAGTAATCAAAACATTGGAAAAGGTTTACAAGATATTGCTAATTCTGTCGAATGAATGAAACTTTGACATCACTGGAAGAAGCAAAATTGTTTTCATATGCCGGTTTCTGAACTATAATGTCAACATATATAGGCAAAAAATGTGTCAATAAAAAAAAATAACTTGTAAGCATTTCATTGCATCCTTGTGAGGCCGCTTTGCTAACATATCTTCAGTTTTATTGATGCAATCAATGCCAATATGAATGAGGCTGATGCTTTTGATTTTATTACTACACTTATTCTTACTAGCGCTTGTAAACAGTACCACACAAATTTTGAGAGCATGTGGTCAAACGAATCCTACAAGCAAGATCTAAGAGTGGTGGTTACTTTGCTGCTTATAATAAATCTTGCAAAGAAGCGGTTTTTTTGGCTCCAGAAAAAAGGCACATTAGGGATACTAAAAAAAATCTCAAAGGCAAAAAAAAAACCCAGTTGAGGAAGGTTTTTTTGAGACAAAAAAAAAATAAAAAATGGAAACTCTCTTATACTCGTGATGTATCAAAGCGGTAAAGACAAAATGCTACACAATCAATCTATTTCCTTAAAGCCTAAATCACGATTTGTAGTTTCAAACGAGGTAAGAGAAAGATTGATGAAGGATATCATGTATCCTGCACTCAATTTATATCCATCTAGTAGGTCTTTTGAAACAAATATTATATTACAAATCTTTAAATAAAAGAGGTTCACAATTATGTTTCCTTTGTATACCTTTCAAAAAATGTAGAGCTTCCGCCTGTTACTCGAGTATTGCCCAACTCAACATTGTGAATAAGAATAATTTCAATCAAATGCAAGATAATCCTTAATTTATTATATAAATGATTTTGGTGTTTATTTGATTTGGTATCTTTTATTATAAATGATATGTGTTATATAGTTTAGACATTAAGAATAAATAGACACCATCAACTATTATGAATGATTCATGTTATGCATTAGAGATATTAACATAATGCGTACATAGACATCATCGAAACACCAAGAAAGGCTTCAGCACTGACGGTCCGACTCCTTCGCTTTTCCCCACACGTAGCGTCTGCACTCACGTTGACACTCACGCTGTATTCACTTCGACACTCGTTGAGTCCCCTGACTTAAAGTAGGGTGCGATGCACTTTCTTCAACACTGGAGTGTGAGCACTGACATGAACACTTGCTTCGACACAGATTTGGTAGGCACTGGCATAGTTGCGCTCGCTTTTCAAAACTGCTTTCGGCACTGGCGTCCACCACATAAGGGGTTTCCGCACTGGCGTCGATACTTGTGCTGTACTCGCTCTAACACGGTTGAAGGTCCCATGGAGGGCGCAGTCGCTTTCAACACTTGTTTGGGCACTTACATTCGCTTCGACACAGATTTAGAGCACTGGCATGGCAACTCGGTTTCGCATTGGCTCGCAACTTTGCTTTCAACACTGCTTTAGGCACTGGCGTCTACCACTGGAGGGGTATCTGCACTGGCGTCGATACTCGTGCTGTATTCGCTTCGACACTGGTTGAGACCCTTAAAGTAGGGCGCGATGCACTTCCTTCAACACTGGAGTGTGAGCACTGACATGAACACTTGCTTCGACACAGGATTGGTAGGCACTGGCATAGTCGCACTCGCTTTTCAAAACTGCTTTCGGCACTGGCGTCTACCACTTAAAGGGCTTCTGCACTGGCGTCGATACTTGTGCTGTACTGGCTCTAACACGGATGAAGGCCCCATGGAGGGCGCAGTCGCTTTCAACACTGGTTTAGGTACTTACAGACACTCGCTTTGACACAGGTTTAGGCTTTTGGCATGGCACTCGCTCACACTGGCTCGCAACTGGCTTTCAATACTGCTTTCAGTACTGGCATTCGCAAACGGATGGGTAATAATGAAGCAAAAAAGAGAGAAGGATAAAAAAAAAAAGACTACGCCCTCTATTTTTAAGAAAAAAACCGTGACTGCTGTACTGCGCAGCTGGTCGGAGACCAAAATAATATAGGGCGTGTCTAGGCGGGGGAGTGATGAAATATGGGCTGGGATAACATATCTGGGGGTTACTCAGACCTTTGGATCCTTCAGTGATTGGATATTGAATTTAAAAGTGACACTCAGCAGCCAATATATTTTTGATCCAAAGGCTGTTATTAAATACATTGACCAATAGTTTCTGAATCCAAAGGCTGCAGTTCAAAGTTCGACAGTTGCTGTTAACTTGGCATGAATGTAAGGACATATTCAGTACACCATCTTTATAATGGGTGGTTAATAAAATTCACTAGAGCCGACCACAGTTACCGAACTTCAATAAGAAATTTGGCCAATGGGGTAATATTTGATATGATTTCTTTATGACAACAATGTTATATAAAAGGGCTCATTATATACTTTTCTTTCTATTAATTAATTTAACTGTTGAAAGTTATTCGACAATTGAATACAGTTCTGTCTCCTCATTTAAACAATGGGCTCTCTGAAATTAGCTGTATCAAGATAAAGACTTGTTGAATTTATTGCATCAATAAAAAAAAATCATGATAAAAAAAAACGGAGTCAAAAAGAAGACATAAACAAAAAAAAACACAATCAAAAAAAACACAATCAAAACAAAACATAATCAAAAAAAACATAATTAAATGTTATAGAACAATAAAATACATGTGCATGATATTTATTTTTAGAAAATGAACCGTTTTTAAAAATACCAAGAACCCGTTGGCTCTTTGGAAAAGTATTTAAGAAGTACGTTACTTAACGGAGGTGAGCATCCCTCCTTTCCACTTTTACATACTTTTTTTGTTTTGAATTGACTGACTTTTTGCTTATGAGCTTAAACGATACCTACAAAAACAAATCGGTGCGTGAAATTATACAAATGATGAAGGAGCGAAAGAAAAGGGCCATTCAAGCAAAGGAGGAAGGCGAAGAAGAAAACAAAGAGGAGGATAACGAAGGAGAATACGAAGGTATTACATGTCTCAAAATTTAAAACTTTTTGGTGATGACACTTACCCTTTTTTTTTTTTAGAATATGCTGAAGATCCTGGCCCGAGTACACCAGTTAAAAGAAGAAGGCAAAGCAGAAACAGAAAATACCAAGAACTTTTTGAGAAAAAAATGGAGAAGGAAGCGGGAAGACTTCAAAAGAAATCTAAAGTTGTTGCTGGTGATGGCGCAAAGAAGTGTAAACGATGTACAGAGGCAGGCGTTTATAATGAGGAAAGAGCTCATACCACGACTAGATCCCCATTGTGTCCTTTTCATCAGACTACGAAGCAAGAGGCAATAACTGCTGCATTAGAGACAAAAATCACTTCAACATTTACCAGAAAAATTGGGTTGGAGGCATCACTTACTTCCAATATGGATGAGGAAACAAAGACCATCTTTTGTGACAACGTTTTGACGCTCGTCAACTTTATGCGCGAGACTGCAATAAAATCAATGTTATTCGCAAATTTCTATATTTTAAAACTATTACAAAAGAACAAGGCTGACGAAGACTGGGTGCTGCCAATGATATTTTTTTCTCCTGTATTTTTCAAATCCTGTCAGCAACTGGTTTGTGGGCGTAATATGAGCAGCAATAACACAATGTTTGATAAAGCCGATATAATTGAAAGTTTCAGACAGTACAAATTACTGTATCCGGGAGGCTCACAAGTTTCTACCGATACTGGCGGAATATTTTACGGCAGTGCCCAATCTAGTTTAGCAACACAGAGCGCCACAATTTTCTCAAATCATGTAGTAGAAAGTTTTGAAAAAAGAATGAAGTCATATTTTATATTTTGTCTGGCCAACGTAAGTGACCCACTGTGTTAATTACTTAATCATATACTTACATTATCATTGTATTTAGTTTAAGTTCACAAAACCGGAAAAAGTTGCTCTAGCGGAATACTTGTTTAATAAATGTACAATGCTCAAAACACCTGTTTGGCCAACAAATATGGTGTCCTCTCCTGCACTCACGGAATACTTGCTGGCATTAATAATGATGTTCAAGGTTAGCAGCGTCCATACACCTTTGACGGTCTCTAAAATTTCTGAAAATCCCGGTATTGTCATTACAAGCTTGTTTAAAATCTTAAGAGCTACGGAAATGTCCAATGTGGCTCAAACTGTTGCTGCGGAGGAGCCTCAAGATTCTGTATCTTTACCTTGGGTTTACAATATGTTGAGCATAACCTGTGAAAATGAAGTTGAAGATATCAACAAAAGAAGACGGTCAGCTTTGGCAAGAAAGATTCGAAACGCTATTAATTCAACAACACCTGTTGCTTTAAGTAAACCATCATTCCTATCTGAAGTGAACTTTAACAAAGTACAAGAAAACGTTGGAGCAACACGTCTGCAGTT
Organism: Mucor mucedo; assembly: GCF_025094135.1. Classification (NCBI taxonomy): domain Eukaryota; kingdom Fungi; phylum Mucoromycota; class Mucoromycetes; order Mucorales; family Mucoraceae; genus Mucor; species Mucor mucedo. The sequence goes on along the minus strand of NW_026252328.1, from coordinate 193,688 downwards.
AGCACAGTCAAGAATATACCTCTCCGATCCTGAAACCAGAGACCCAGATGTTATTATACCCGAAAGAAAAGATTGTTTTATACCAGAAAATTTCTCTATTCACCATTCCCGTAAAACGTTTTCCATGATGCCTCACTACGGACTGAAACGCCAATACGTAACAATTGATATTGCTACTTTAAAAATTCTTGTTAATAGATCTGACAATATCAAACGTATTGCAATTTATGATCAATCGCTGGATGCATATGCCCGAGATTCGACTTACTTCATGAGTCTATTTGATTTGAAAAAACTAGGACAATCTGGAAGGTAACGATTCTGTCTTATAATTTTGGTTCATATAAAAAAAATAACATTTTATATTATTGCAGTGTCACTGAAATGCTTAACAGAAGAAAAGTCATGATGCGTAATATACTTTGTACGGACGGGCGTTCGGCTGACTTTTTGTTTACCAGACCTGCAGTTCCCAAGGACAATGAAGATATAAAGCTTGAAATGAACGATTTTGAAACATGGGAGATGCAAGACGTAGTCAGATTGTGGGGTGCTGATCCGGGTGTCACTGACATCTTTGTTGCGAGCGATGGAAATGGAAATGATGCGCATGAAATAAGGTCCATATCGACAGCGGAGTACTACGTTAAAGCTGGCTATAAAAAAAAATCAGGTAACAATGAATTCGCTCAAGCAAGAAGAAGGGATTACTACAATTGAAACGAATATTCCAACCCATCGAACTTCAAAGCTATCAATCTTTGAACAACATTTACAATATTACTTCACCCATCTAGACACGCTATTACAATTCTATGATGGTCGATTTACGGATCTTCGTTTCTCTAATTACCGTGGTCAGCAAAGAATGGATAATGAACTTGTAAACATATTTTGTTCAGGCGGTAAAAAATATAATCCGGACAATAAAACCCATCCGCGCAGAAATAAGGCAGATTACAAGCAAAGGCGCGAAAAGAAAAAGAAAAAGAAGAATAAGAAAAAATTGACTTTGCAGGTGGGAAAAAGCTCACTATCGGCGCCAGCAACAGCTTACACTACTGTATCTGTAACAACGAGCGGCCCTTCAACCGAGACTCAAAATCAGAAATGGAAGAAAGCTCCCTTCAAGAACGAGAAGAAAGTGCCTTTGATCGCCTTAGGAAATGCAGTATTTAACGTGACAATGAAAGGAAAGCAATCTGGTATGCTTCGTAGGTTAAGGAAAAAGATATAAGAAGCAAGCACCCTAAAATAAATCAGCGATCAAAAATTGAAAAATATCGCAAACAAATTAGAGCGGAAATAACGATCTTTTTTTTAAAAATATCGCGATTGGCGATATCGATCAAATTTTCCAAAATATCGCGATTGGCAATATCGATCAAATTTTCTAAAATATCTTTATTGGCAATATCGATCAAATTTTCTAAAATATCGCGATTGACAATATCGATCCTTAAATCAAAAACAAAATATCGTTGGATGGGGTAAAAAAAATGGGGTAATCGATAATCGATATAATATTACTTTTACACTTCTGCTAAATCAGTATGCAGGCTTGAAATTGATACGTTTATATATATTGGGAAAAACAAAATTTTATTTATAAAAAAAAGTAAATAACATCAAATCTGATCATGATGGACCTCTTCAAATATGGAAAATGACCAGTGAAATATGACCAGAGGTAGACATAATCAGAGGAACTACGATAGTGACCACACGAAGACCTCAGAAGAGCAGCAGTATCACTTACCTGCAAAAATATGATTTACGTTAATAAGAGAATAAATTATCATGTTTAGCAATGTGTACCTTTACAAAACCGTGGGATGTACGAGCCTCAAATAAACAGTAGTATCAATCAGCTTTAAAAAGTTGGGTTAACTTAATAATAAACAAGTATACCAAAGTCAAGTTATTTACCTTTCCACAAGTAATCAATGTATTGATTTCTTTAGCTATAAAAATGTGCTAATAGATATAAGAAAGTAGTTAGAGTTCCTTACCGAGCAAAGAGCATTGGTCTGATGATATTATAAAGTTGTAACACGTTTATTATTAGTCACATAACTAAATCTAAATTAATTTAAAAATGGTTATGATGAATCAAATACCATTAACTATTCGCATATACATACATTAACCTGGAAGAAAAAGAAATGGGGAAAAAGAATAAGAATAAAAAGGTATAAAAAACAAAGTTTGTTTAAATAAGAAAAAAAAAAATTCAGACTCAATTCTTTTTTTTTTTTTTGGCAACGCCGTACGGGTTGATTATTTTCTACAGCAACTGATTCATCAGTCTTGTAAATGACAGATTCAAGGCACTCTCCTATTTTTTTTTTTTTTTTGGCAAATCTAAATTCATGTGTGCTCACTTAAAGTAATTTGGATGTCTCGACCTGTTGAAAACTGGTACGTGTGTAAACGCTTGTTCTTTTTTGACTTTACATATCAAGAAAGTACTCCAGGCTCGAACTTCGTTTTTGGTAAACTTATAAAGAATCATGACGTTTCCCCTTATTCAAAGGCCATCCCGCGCATGATGAGGCAGAGCAAAAAAAAATTGTCGTCTTTGATGCAAAGGACCTTGTGTCTACTATTGGGTTGGTGAATGGGGTCGACAAGTCTAACAACAAATATGTAATAAAAACTAGTAAGGCTTTCAAAGTCGATAAGAGTAGTATTACCAGCAGTGTTGGAAAATCATTAAAACCCACAGTCACATGTCCCCTTTTCTCATTTTACTTACGTAATCTGAAGTGGTCTTTTTCTTACCCTGGCTATCATCCCCATAAACTTTTTTTTTCTTTAAAAAATCACGCTTATCTATTAACATGGTATTGCTACATCTATTTATTTATGTATAGGTTGTTTTTATAGAGATTTGAAAATTTGGCTTTGCGATCAGCGATCAAAAAATCAAAAATATCGGAGATATCGATATTTTCGATTTTTTGAGCGATATCGCCAATATCGATCAAAAAAAACATTTTGATTGCTGATTTATTTTAGGGTGAAGTGCAGATGAAAGGCTAATTCTGGTGTATACCGACGAGTACCTTACTTCACAGGTAAAATAATGAACGATTCGGATTGTCACAACGGCGAACGTTTTGGTTAAATTTTGTTTCCCGAACACAAATTCAACCCAAATTATTTGGCGTCTCAGGAATATGATCAAAATTATTTTAGCATTTTGATCACTTTTTGTTATATATACCAAACATTTGGTGTAATTACACAAAAAATGAAAAATATTTTGGTGTTATCTGACAAATTTTTGGGGTTTTAACATAAGCTTTGATCACAGAACCAGAATCGATCAGAATAAGTTGCGTTTCATGACCATAGTTTGTGTCATAGGACAAGTATTTATGTTGCATGATAAATATTTCTGTAACGATATGCAAATATGTTGTGTTGACACATCAAAATTTTATTAAGAAGCCATGTATTTTGGTTATAAGTAAAAAACATTTTGGTCATACGAAATATATCATTCAATTGTAATATTTTATAAGTATAACATATAATTTAAGAAACGTTTTATTTAAAGGATGCAAATGGATGTGGATATAGAGTATAATATATTTAAATGGGTCAATTAAAGTGTTATTAAGCTAGTGAATAATGTTAGTTATACGACCTCTACGTAATCATACCTTAAATATAGATATATTTGAATGTGTCTTTTCAAAATTATTTTAAACTAGTAAGGGAGGTTAGTTATACGGTATAGGTAGCATGATATATGTTAGGTGCAAAAAGTACCTTAGGGTTCGAGCGTATGATATGCCTTTATGTGAGTTTTTACATATCTACAATAAATAATACTTTAATGATCCCAATATTCAAGATAATGTAGTATAAAAAGAACATAAAAAATGGATATTAGCTTCTTAAATCAAGAGAAAATGTATATACCACCCCTCTTTTTCCAAATATAGTAATTACCACCCCTGTTCGGTCACGCCGGACAGTAAATGTCCGGTGGAAGTGGATCACTTAATACGCATTTATTAGGCTCAATTGTGGATCACTTTATACGCATTTATTAGGCTCATTTGTGGATCACTTTATACGCATTTTTTAGGCTCATTGTTGGATCACTTAATACTAATTTTTTAGGCTCATGTATAGTGTATTTTTGGATCACTTAATACTTAGTTTTTAGGCTCATGTACAGTGTATTTTTGGATCACTTAATACCTATTTTTTAGGCCTATGAACCAGGTCCGAATAATTGTTTGAGGAGGGGCGGGGGGGGGGATTTAGGTACCATTTTGCTTTTTCCATTTTACAATTTACAACGATTATATAAATAAACAATCAAGAAAGTATTGCTGAAGGCAAGAGTCTTATTGTTCCTAAAAGAGTAGAAGTAGCCCCAAGAAATCCTTTAATCGAGATACTCTTCATAAAATTGAACCAGTCAAAGAATGAAGTATCACTTGAGGAAGTTGATGTCGAAGATGTTGATGACACATTAATTAAAGACAAGCTGACATGTGGTAAGTGCCATAAGACGTTCAACTCGAGATCATCCCTGATCAAGCACTTGAAGGTCAAACACCATGTTGTAATCGTTGGTGTCAAGCATGGGCGTCCTGACCAAGGTGGAAGGCTTGCATACTGTATCCGCCAGCAGCAAAAGAAGGTCGATAGAAATTCCGTTTTGAGAGTCGACGAAAAAAAACTTAAGAAGCAAATAAGGAAACAAATCAGTTATGAGGCGGTAAAAGCCAAGCAGAGAGCTGAGTGTGCTATGTTGGAGAGTAAGGACCTTCTTGAAAACCTTAAGGTTTTATGGGATACGTCTGATGGTGTATGAAGACCAGATTTTGCCTATGTACAATATATTGAAGATGTCTCTCCCATTTACCAATGTCTCATCACCAAACTATGTTTGGAAGATTCATATGTATGAAAATATAGTGAGCCTAAAACATAGGTATTAAGTGATCCAAAAATACACTGTACACGAGCCTAAAACATAGGTATTAAGTGATCCAAAAATACACTGTACATGAGCCTAAAAACTAAGTATTAAGTGATCCAAAAATACACTATACATGAGCCTAAAAAATAAGTATTAAGTGATCCAACAATGAGCCTAAAAAATGCGTATAAAGTGATCCACAAATGAGCCTAATAAATGCGTATAAAGTAATCCACAATTGAGCCTAATAAATGCGTATAAAGTGATCCACAATTGAGCCTAATAAATGCGTATTAAGTGATCCACAATTGAGCCTAATAAATGCGTATAAAGTGATCCACAATTGAGCCTAATAAATGCGTATTAAGTGATCCACTTCCACCGGACATCTACTGTCCGGTGCGACCGAACAGGGGTGGTAATTACTATATTTGGAAAAAGAGGGGTGGTATATACAGGCTCTCTAAATCAACATAAAAGATTCTTACATAAAATAAAAGGGTATACAGGTAGGGAATGAGCGAACTCAATAGTATAGAAAGCCTGTAAAATAAGTAACGACATTAGTATTTACATCAAAAAACAAAAGCAGGACTTACCGATTGATTAAAGTCTTTTTGTAAAGTATGTAAAAGAAAGAGAAATAATAGTAAAACGACGGATCGCGCACCATTAGTTTTAAAAAAAATAGCCTAGCGTAAATTAGTGTGATTTTTTACAAAATTATTGGTCTAATGAAATTTAGTGTGATTTTAGTAGATTTCATAACATTTATTTATAAAAAAAAAAAAAAAAGAGAGAGAGAGAGAGAGAGAGAGAGAGAGAGAGAGAGAGAGAGAGAGAGAGAGAGAGAGAGAGAGAGAGAGAGAGAGAGAGAGAGAGAGAGACTAAAAAGAGATATTAAAACAATGTCCTTAGCTCGACCCGAAATGCTTGGTTTGTTGGAAAGGTGCAGTGCTTTATTCAGCATAAGCAGGAAAATGAGGTTGCCTTCTTGGCAGTGATTGAGGTGATGGAGCAGCACAGTCTTGACAGTCATGGTGTTCCTGTTGTGGTTGAAAACACAAAAGATAAAGCCTATCGCAAGATTGCTGTGTGTGATGTGACCGTCACTGTTGAATGTGTTGGCCTTGTGCAGTACTCGGCTACAAAAAGTAAATTCAAAGTCGTGTGGCCAAAAGCACAATTTCATAAAAAGCTTGACCGAAAACTTTGTGGCCAAACAACTGATTACTAGTAAATAGAATAAAAAAAAATTTAGACAGAGCTCAATATTTTCAGTTTTTGGAGTCTGGAATTTGCAACATGTAAAAAAAAAAAAAAAAAAAGAGGATGGTAAAAAAAAAAAAGCGCAAGATTTAAGATTTGTGTATTTCTTGACAAATTTGTGTTATGCGACCAAAACTTTGGTCGCCCGACACAAGTTTTGGTTTTTTACATAAATAGTTCGCCGTTGTGTGTTGTACTAGATATTAATACTTTAATTTAGATGTGTTCCAATCCTTCCTGCTTGCTGAAAACACTGGAAAATGTTCGAATCCCTGATGTCGGAAAGATCCACAATTTGTTGACTTGCAAAAGTTGTAACAAATTATGGAATAGAGATACCAACGCGGCTCGAAATATTTACTCTATTACAAGTTTCATGCAAAAAAACAACAACTTACGTCCAAGTAGATTCCAAAGACCTGCAACAGACCCCCAATCATCCATATCGTAAACATATGTTGATAGTTCGGTAAGTCAATATATTTAATTCAAAAAAAAAAAAAAAAAAAAATTGTAATATATACGATTTATTCTCCCCTCAGACATGTCCCCCGTGTCGAAATATAATAAAATAGTGATTGACTTAAGACCATGTCATTCCAATTGCCATGTTTCAGAGTTCATTGCCTATTATTTACCAGATTCAATTACCAAGATGTTTTAATAAATAGAAAAGCGTCTTGAGTATTATGGTAGTGGTTTTATTAGAATATATATAAGGCTTATTTTCATGATCTGCCTGACATTGAAATTTACTTGGATTAAGCTTTGTTCATGAAGAGTGCATTCTATTTTCCAGTATACCTTACTCAAAGCCAGCTGAAAGACTAATGGCTCATCATCACTCAAATTTTAAAAGAGGTGGTTACTCGCACGCATATAAATCGTCGTCAACTGTGGCTAAAAACGGGGTTTTCTATTTGACACTCCTATCATTAGCCACAATTTTAAACTAATGCATGTCATCCTTAAGTATAGTATTGAACCTTCCCTAATCATGGGTAAAAAAAAAAAGGGCTGAGTATGCTCCCTTAAAAATTCATATGAGGCTTACAACAGTGGGCTTAGATGTAATACCCCCCCCCCCAAAAAAAAGGGAGGCGGTGGCATTTTCTTGTATGGTTACAAAGAAGGAGAGCATATTTCAATCGAGTCACAGTCAGTTGTTGTCAATAATAGGAAATAACTTTTTTAGGGACTTGGCTGATTTGAGATGACACTGACATTTAAAAAAAAATACATTTTTTTTAAAAGGAGAAAAAGCATGGGATGCAATCGAGAAATGTCGGAAATGACTATTTAATTATGGGTTTTTTAGAGCCTAATGTCGTACGGGGGGAAATTTTAGATCATTACTTAGGGGAAAAGTGCTGTCAAAGAGGATCTTGTCATTGGTTCTATTGCCGTATGATAATTTAGCTGTTTAGCGCTCTTCTTGTAATATACGCTCTTTTAAAACTTTAGATTAAAAAGCTTATTAAAAAAAAAAAAAAAAACCAAATAGTAGGAAGAGGCCAGCCCCCTCACACTTTTTCTTTTATCGTTTATAGAGTCATGACACCCGTTTGTGTTATTCATTTGTCAGCAATTAAGAGATACAGGGTGAGGAGAGACCTATAGCAAATATTTATAGTTGTGTAAAACAAATTAATTTAAAACATTAGAACAGAGCTGTCATTTTTTGAGAGTTAATTTTAAATTGTTTGTTGCTAAAACGGGTTCTATTTTAGGCCCACTTTTTTTTTTTTTTGACCAATGAGGAAAAGGGTAGAGATGTTCTTCTAGTTTTTTCTGTTGTGATATAAAAGAAGAAAAAAGAAGAAATGTACAGAAAGAAAAAAAAGGAAAAAGAAGAATAAAGGAGGAGGAACCAATGATATGAAATTTAGACGCGGGTATAAAGACAGACATAAAGGACGTGTTGAATCCATAACATATTATTGTAGTATTCATCTGAATTTTAAAAATGAATAATTGAGACCAATTGTTCGGTAAGGAATTTCTGGACTTTTTTTTTTTTCTTGGGGGGAGGGATTATTTTATTTATCGGCCCATCAACACATAAAATCCCCTTTGATGATTTATAAAAAGGACATGACACATATGTTTTCTCCCATATGTTGTACGACAGACTTCAATTTATAGCCGATGTAAAGTGTCACATATGAAACTGATCTATTAAATATCCACTGGCATACTCGCATAAAAAAAAAAATATATATAGTTGAGAGCTAAGATATATTTGAAACATTCCGCTTTTTTTTTTTTTTTTTTGTTCTGACTTTTTACCAAATTTAAACACATTTCTACCCTCACCAAAAAGTCGTAGGCTCTAAATTGGGCTTATTCCCCCGAGGATTTGTTATACAGGTCCATCAAGTACGACTCCAATAACAAGTTCACCACACAAAAAAAAAAAAAAGGTGTTCTTTTTTTGATATTCTTTCCCTTTTTAGGCAATTTGGTCCCTTCAGGTTTTTATGTTGTAAAAATATTGATTGTGTGTTGTATAATAGTACAAGGGCGGGGGAGGGTGGGGATGGGGGGGGGGGGTTCAATACCTTGCCCCCCTCCTCCCCTCCCCCCAAATAAAAATATTTCTAGTGTGACACAAAACACCGCCTAAAGGTTTTTTATTTGAGCAGATGGTGGTACTTGATTAGAGGAAAACGGTTAATTGCTTGGATATACGTATAGACGGCCCTAAAAAAGAAAACTACTTTTTCCGATAATGCGGGGTAAGCTAAAAGAGAAAGAAAGAGAAAGAAAGAGAGAATGGAATGACCACATGCTGATGAACAGAGATCAATGGGAAAATCAAATCAGAATAAAAAAGAAAAAAGATTGAATGATAATGACGTTTTTATCAATTGTTATCCATTAACACCCGGAAAAACATCATTAATGCAAAAGTTAGATCATTACGTAACATGACGAGTCTCCCCCTTTTTTTTTTTACTCCCGTGTCATAGTCATGATGAGCCACGATTCTTTCGTATTGATTTCATGCTGATGAACACAAGAAAGGATCAGATCATTTTTCACATGAAATAAAAAATTATTCTTGTAAAGTATACCCCTTTCATGATAGAATATAAATAAGCAGCTTTAGCCCACATATTCAGTTTGTACTACGTGATTTTTTTTTTTTTTTATAATACATTTTTTATTACTAATTTAGCATACAAAAAAAGGTTTGCTTTTTATCGATCAAAAAAGAGTCATATTTTACTTCCCCTAATAAAAGATCTCTCTTAATGAAAAAAGAATGAAATAGAACTTTGCTCTTTTTTATTTTATGTTTCGAGTGATTGCACCACGTTACAATATTCCAGAAGCATAATCGGCTCATAATAATTCAAAATAAAAAGGGAGGGGGGATGTCAAGTAGAGAAGAAAAAAAAACTCCCATTTTTTTCGCGTAATACAATCTAATTCGCCCGGGTGGCTTACTAAAATAAAAATCTCCCCCCCCCCCTTCTTTTTGAATCTTTTTCATGGATGATGGCACCTGCCTTATTTTCTTGCGATATGGAATTTACCGGGACAAAGTCACAGGTCAAAGAAGCTCCCTTTTTTTTCTTGGGGAAAAAAAAAAGAAGATCGTGAAAACCCGGGAAACAAAACTTATTGTAAAGGGGGATGGGGGTAGGGGGTAAAGGGCGGTGCGCGCGAGGGAAGTGAGGGGCGCGTTTGGATGGTACGTTTCATTGTCAAATTATTATTATATATTTCTGGGTTGAATTTATTTTTTCTTTCTAAAAATACCCTTTATTATTATGCAAATTTAAGTGCGTACACGGTTACCTTAAACTGCCACTTTTTTTTTGCAGTAGTAAAAATATACATTTTTTTGAAAGCAACCCATTAACCTACTTCATGATTCAGGATCTGACTCCCCCCCCAAAAAGAAATATGGTCAAAATCATGAAATGCAACTTTTTTTTTTTTGTTTGGGCTGACTGACCGATATCAACCGGCATTTGTACAACTTGCTGTTGCTTCTTGATTGGGGTAAAGTTTAATAATTTCGGAGTTGAAGTTTTTTTTTTATTATAAAAAAAAAAAAAAAGAAAAAATTGGGAATTGGAATTAGAAAAAATTAATTATATATACAAATTAATAGTAAAGGTTACTTTTTTTTTGGGGGGGAAAGAGTGTTATGTACAATGAGAGGGATGAATAATTAATTTACAATAGATAATAAAAAAAAAAAAAAGGTATAATTTTTTTTTTTTTTAGCAGTCTTCAATGTCGGGTAAAGCATCCAATCTCTTTTGAAGACGAAGTAATTTGGGTGCCATGGAGGATTGAAGACCTTCACGTGTTAAGAGATCGTTTATCTGGGCAAGAAGTTGCATGAAAGCATTTGCGCAGTCATCCAACGCTTCACGTGCAGTAACAAGATCTCCTGAGTAGTAGGATGATCCCTGTGAATCTTCAGCATAGTTGATCTAAAAAAAAAAAAGAGAAATGTTATTAAGATAATTAAAAAAAAGTGGTTGCTTATAAAAAAAAAGTTACCTCATCTACAGCAAGCGTGTAAAGGGATTTAAGCTCGTCCAGCTGCTTATAGTAATCACATGTAGCCGTGCAGACAGTGACAGGGGCAGCCGCTGTTGCTGTTGTAGTAGTGACGGTGGCGGTGGTCGGTAAGTTTTCTTCGGATGACATGTTGGAACAGGTACTTCTGCGAAAGAATGGAATCACTTGACGAAACTTATCTGCGATACTGACGTTAGACTCGTAAGTACCAACAGATACGGCATCACTGTGTTTTCTACGTTTTTGATTCTTTATGTTGTTATTGCTGTGATCTTCAGCACTGCTGCGTCGTCTTCTTGGTTGAGGTGCATGTTCGTGTGTAGGAGATAATTTAGTGATGAATGTATTCCATTTAGATTTTAATAAGGTAGGAGCAGGCATAGTTGTAATTTGCATTATCATTGATTTTGATGTATTAAAAAAGAAGGAAAATAATAATTGTAATTTAAAAGAAAAAAAAGGATAATAATAAAAAAAAAATTTTTTTTTCTTTATTTATAATAAAAATGGAGTTAATCGGAGGGAGAACCAAATCGGAAACGAAAAAGCAAAATGTGTAACAATCAATATTTATGGGTGGGGGGAGGGGGCGGTTGATTAACTTTAAGCCAAAAATGGTAACCATCGGTTACTGGAATAATAAATAATACATTCAAATTACATAACTCTTAAGAGCCATCAGCTGTGGGTTGGGTAAATCCCCCCATTATTTATTTTTTAATTTACCATTTCATTATTTATTTTTTTAATAGCCTAATGCTCCTCCCACAGGGTGGGAGCATTGCCTTAAATCGGTACTACAAAAAGATAACATTTACCGCATTAAGAACAGAGACTTCATTTTACAATCCAATTCAATAATAGATGAGGGGGATGGGAATAGTCTTTATCTACCTTGTGAACACGGGGAAGGTTTTTGTTTAGCATATTAAACACTCACATGTGCTACTTGTCTTTTTAGCATTCATTTCTCTCATCCCATAGAACCACATTTTATTTTATTTTCCCTTTGTGCCACGTATATGTGCTTTACATTGGTTCATTATCTTCTTTTTGTTTCCGTTTACGGAAATTCTTAATGATGAAATTCTTAATGATGAAATCTTTAATATATACACACTTTATAATTACCCATAAAGGAGATAAGCAGCTCTTTTTTTTTTATTTTTTGCACGCGACTATAAATTATGGCTGAGAGACAACAAACCATTTCAGTAAATCAATCTTTTTATTAGATCCTTGTTTATTTAGCCTCGTCTTTTTGACTCCGATGATAGTACATATATTCACACACCCCGTTTTCATGCGCATGAATTCAAATTTACTTCTCCGAAAATTATTGGTTTTTTGACATTTGGAATCTTACTAAAACTGGGCTTGTACCCTCAAGTACGTGTGTGATATATATTGCGCCCCCTTTTCCCTCCCGCCGAGCTGGTTAGACGGGGATTTAAATAGGTGTCGGATGGGGTTCATCCTTAATACACACACATACAAGATAATAAAAAAAAGGGGAGGAAGAGAAGAAAGGCGGACTTTTTTTTTAGCAGACATTCTCTATTACACAAAGGTTGTCAAACCCAGTACAGTGCGGCTGGTAAAAATTGTCCGTACATATTGAAACGATTTCCGAAAAAAAAAAAAAAAAAAAAATGGCGCTACCCTGAAAAAATGGGATTTTTTTTTTAAAAAAAAAGTACTGTCCCCCCCCCATTGCTTTGGATTATCGAATGATAAAGAATAAATGTGGAACATGTTATGAAGAAAGAGAAAGATAGACCCCCGAGTATACTCTACTACGAGATAACCTGGGAGACGGACCCAAAGTTGCTTGTAGACTGAATTTATACCCATTTGTTATTTCTAACAGACAAAAATAATAAAGTGACATTTAGGAAAAATCTAGTTTTTTCGCGATCAGATTGTAGTGGGGGATCCGCCATTTTGGAAGAAATCGCGTATCCAACCATCTTTGACATACTGTTCCGCTGTGATAAAGGAACAAAGACCACGGAACATATACAACCGGAATCATATCAAGAATGAGAAGCTGGCATGTGACAATGGAAGGCTGCTGAAGTAATAGGTATACTTTGGGACTTCTTTATTTTAAAGTTCCGAAGCTTGGTATATAAATATCAGGTTTTTTTCACTTGTTTTAATAAATTTCATTTTTCTATCTCGTATATATATACATATACACGTTCAATTTCCCTCAGTCGTAAAAATGTTCCATCTTCAAACCACCCCTTTTCTCCTTCATTCTATTATTTTACTATCACTGCATACCTATCATTATGACGTGTGACTTTTATTGAATCTTCAAAATGTATTTACAAATATTGGCCCGCATTTAACTCTTTTTTTAAAGCTCAGTTTTTTAAAGATCCGCTAACGATTAGACAAAAAAAAAAAAAAAAAAAAAATTTATATGCAAAAGGAATATAAAAATGAACCCAATGACGCTATGAGTACAATTAGAATAATCAATTCGTCATTGTACAAGAGTGTGTTACCGGTTGATGTAGCGGTAGGAGATGGTTTGTGTCCATGATTTGTATTGCTATCATCACATACGGATCTAGACTTTGGTGTTTTCACATTTCCGTCCGTAGTGTAATTCGTTTTGGTCAGTACGGTGGAATAGCCAATGGAATCCAGTATCCTCAGAATACCAGGACCGATGGGTGAAAGATAGAGCTGCTCGACGACGGTGTTATTCACTGTGCTCACATTGTATTTGATGGGTGGTATCTTGTCATAAAACTGTTTTACCAGATCTTCCAATGTTTCGCCATGATGATAGGCTTGAGTCATCAAGAAATCAGGTGTTGTATCATACTGCTCGTCTAAATGTGAAATCATCAATCCTGGCCTATTGAGGGTTGGATCGATTTGTTCATCGGGGGAGCGTTCGAATAAATCAGCTCCTGTTAATAAAGTCATGCTCTTGTACGTCTTGTTTAGATACGGTATGCTATTGTAACTACTATCGGCTACCGTAGGTGGCTGGAACAAGAAACTGACGGTCTCAGGTTGTGACATACTTATCCATAGCTTATGTGCTGTCCTTGATTGATTAGCGGCATTGAACGATTTGATAAAGTTTAGAATGAAGGCATTATTATTCTGTACACAGAAATCTTGCATTTCAAACGCCAAATCCGATAAAGGTGACGTATTGGTTACATTTAATTCGGTATCGACATTGACTAAATATTTATCAAAGATCATGGTCGGTTGAAATCCAGTGACATAGGTAGGACCGGTGTCCTGATTGATATACCAGTATGGACCTGGCGTCACAAGTTGAAGTTCCAATGGATCAATGATCCCATCCACCAGTGTACGAAAGGGAGAGGCATCTGTCCAGAAATAAGCAGCCCATGAACTGAGGAATCCTAGGCCATGTAGTAGTTCATGTAAAACCACATAGCGAAAATCCACTTGATGTGGTTGAATCGGATGTGGGCTAGTGATATTTTCGTTCTTTTTTTTTTAGGGGGGGGGGGAAGAGGCATAGGTTGTAGTTAATAACCTATGTATGCAAAAAAAAAAAAGAGTGGCCAATTTTTTTTTTTTTAATATATAAGATATACGTACGATAAACCAGAATTTGCCATTGGGCGGTGTACCAGAACCATTCCATCCATCCTTCATTTCTTGTTCAATATCAATACCATTCATATAGGCATCATGATTGATCTCTATTTCAATGTCGTATTTAGCCCATACGGATGTGCTACTGTAGGGTGCTAATTGTTTAGCCAGTGCTTGCGGATACACATAATTCAGATCCGCCCCATCTTCAAACGGCAATGTAAACTAAACTCTATCGAATTAAAAGAGATCTTTTTTTCTTTCTTCTTATTCCAACCTTAATTTATTTTACCTGAGATGTAGGTGTACCCCACCCTAGAGTGTCATTAGCACACATCTTTTCACAAAAGCTGTAATAAGTCACTTTAATTCTGCGTATAGAAAAATTGTTTTTTTTTAGTGATTTAAAAAAAAAATATCATGAAATTCATTTTTTTTTGTTTACAGTAAGTTGATTTTCACATTAATAACCCGGGTAAATTCATCAATGGCCGCTCCTACTGCTCGGCTAACCTTGATACAGAACTCATGGTTGACTCGACACTCAAGATCGTATTGTACAAGAGGATCGGATGTATTGGTATATTGCGTCGTAACATTGTTGTTATTGTTATTATTATTATTATTGGGAGTGGTTGTATTAATAAAAGAATGAGAAGGTGTACTCGTACTACTTGTAATAGAGGTTAATATGCTTAATGGTAATGTCATGGTAGGTACAATGTATGAGGGCGAGCTATTGTCGGATAAGGAGGTGGAAGGAGACTCTTGACTAGTCGTACTTTCTTCTGTCGTCAATGGGTCTGTCCATTCACTGAGTGCCATGGCTGCACTATGCTTATTACTTTTTGATTTGCTCGTTGTTGTTGCTGTTGTGGTTGTTGTCGTGGTGGTGGGTGTTTTTTTAGTGCTTCTTGTATGAGTGGTGTGTGTGGTGGTTGTATGAGTAGTAGTGGTTGTGTGAGTTCTGCTTGTGGTAGTAGAGGTGGGTTCCAGTAAATTGTAGTGTATTGTTTCTGTTCCATCAAACAAGTCCATGGCGTCTTCTGGCGGTGTGACAAGCACCAGATCAAGATTGGCACCATGAAAGAAATCGAAATCGACTAATTGAAATTCTGCTAAAGGTTCTTCAATCTCGTCTGCTTTTGTTCGTACAATGGCAAGAAATATTAAAAGTAACGTTTGTAAAACTACACTCCGAATGTTACTTGGTGTAATATTCATTGTGTGTATGTGTGTGTGTGTTATGTGTGTTTGAAAATGGCCAAAAAAAGGTAAATATAAATAAATGAGACTTATTTTTAAAACGACCCAAAAGGGTTATGGGAGGGGAGACAGTCACTTTTACTGATATAAAAAAAAAGAAGCCCTTTTTTATAAGAAGATAGATTTGAAAGGGGATGCTATCTATGTCAACAGTTTTTTTCAATTATTTTGTTTTGACACCTTAAAATGACATTTTCATTTCAAATTTGTTATGTTACATTGTTTGTATGTTTCACAAACTTTTTTGCGGTATAAAAAATTTATACTTTTTTTTTTTTTTTTGTGTGGCAGAGTTCGAAATCATGATTGATTCTTTTTGCCTTTTTCCTTTACAATCTTATGGTAGTCTCATAAAAAGAGAAATCCCCCCCTTCTCTTCCAGTGGCAATTTTAATCGTTAAATATTACAAGTTGATTACTCCCGCCTTTCTTATTATTATGATTTGACGCGAGTTGATGACATTCCGAATACCTCTCACTCTTTTTTATTATTATTACTTTTGTGTTATTTCGAGGTCATTGTATATTTTAGTACAGAACTTTTGATTTCTCCAAAACATTGAGCGTATGCTAGTTACGGGATGGGATTTTTGATTTTTTTTTCAAAATCTGGGAATGAAAGAGCTTTCATTTTTTTTTTTTTTTTTTTGGTATTGAAAATATGTAGAAATAAGGGCATTGCGAGACATTCTTTTTTTTTTCAGTGATGATGAACCCTGAAGAGTATCTATTAATAGACAAGTCAGTCCAATGAACATGACTTGTCTATCACATGCATAATTTTGATAGAATATATAATATCATTGTTGAATTCTTACCATTTTATTTATTGCTGTAAAAATGGAATTCTGATGTCCTTTTGTTCTTCTTTTGCCTTGACAATAGTGAGACACTGCATCGTCATTATGGAAACGAGTTCAAGCTTCTTCTCTTTTGTATTTCAATCCGAACTTTTATTCTCGGTCTAGATTTTAGTTTTTTGTGGGGGGGGTATACGAATGTGTAGTGATAAGGTCATCTTTTATGCCGTCACATTGTATATAAAAGAAAAATGACATGTTGGAGACACAAGATGATCCTGCTTTATTACCCGTCATTTAGCCACTCGAGAGAAAATAATTTTTTTTTCTATTTTCTACTCTATGAGGGAGAGAAGAGGGGTAGGTTCATTTCCTCTGTTAAACCGTCAAAACCAGCTTTTTTCAGAATAAAATTATGCGACTCACTCCCATATTTTTGTGGGTGTTGACGGTTGTTGATTTTCTAACCAAATGTTATCTTTTTTCCCGGACCGGCAAATGATTTTAGGTTGTAAGCCGAGATAAGACGAGTCTGTCTTGAGATGCAGACATTTATAAAGACAATACGTCTTCTAAAAAAGATCAATGATTGAGACTCCTCAAGAAGACACATTATGAGAGACTTTATGTAGATAGTTTGGATGTAAATGATTTATCATCTTTACATTGGTTTTTTTTTCCCTCCCTTTTTCAACATTTGGGGTTTTTTATTATTATTATTATAATTATGCAACTTGGTTCTAGCCCCTCCCTTCTCCCTCCTCCCTTTAAGTTTTTCTTCTGATCCTTTCTTATTTTTTTTTTGAAGTGTCTAAATGCCTGAAACCCAAACTTTACAAGTTTCTTTTTAAGAAAAGAAGAAGAATTGAATGGTCTCCCTTTACAATGAATTCTAAGTGAAATAAAACAAATTGTCTGAAGGGGGGTGTTTGATGTATTATCATTGATTTATTTTATTCCATGTATTACAACTTTTACATTACATAGATTACAAAAAAAAAAAGCCACATCTTATTCGGCATATCTGCATTGTTGATAGGCTCGTCTCCTTGAATATATAATTCTATAGAGATCTTCTCGTGCGAACTCTTTCTTTTCTTTCTCTCTCTCTCTCCTTCGTGTGTCATTACTCTGCCTCTAAAAACTTCTACCCCTTCCCCCCCCCTTTTTTTTTCCCACTCTTGCCTTTTCTATAGATCTCCTCTCTCTTTTCCAAAGAACTACTTCAAATAAGACTATCAACATCGATTTCCTTTTCTTTCTTTTTTTTCTCTCTCTCTCTCTTTTCGTGTGTGATAAATACTACTAAAAAAAAAACGAGGTGTGCGCTGGTGAGCATCCATCATACATAAAATGTCCCAATTTTTACTTTTACAAAAATACTTTCAAAATATCAAAATCCGACCCTTCATGGATGGATTGAATGAAACCGTGTTTCAAGGGTGGTCTCAGATGCATAACCTACTCTTTTGGATGGTCTCCGTGATGAGTAACCATTGGAAGCTGAAAGGAAACGGGCATCAGACGGCGGTGATGAACGGTACTAGCTTTTTATCTGTTGGTAACGGTGGTAGTGGTGATGAGACCGTCCCATCATCACCTACAAAACCATCCCTGCATAAACATCAGCATAATATAAACAGAGCACATAAAAGTCCACAGGCAGCGATAAAGCACTCATCCTCTTTTAACCCAGCAGCAACTGTACCAGGAACGATCCATTTCTTACAACAGACAAAACCAAAATCGAGTTTGGGAAAGATGAAGCATCCGCTCGCTACCATAGATACGGGTGCTAATTATTCTAGAGAAAAGGGAAAGGTGGTTACAAAAAAACAGTCGCTTACATCCATGAAGAACCAAATGTTATGGTGGAAACAAAAACTTAGTCATAGGCCGTCAGCCGAAGATATGATGATCTCTCCTACAGCGACAACGATGATGACAACAAGCATGTCCAAAAAATCCTTTTTACGCCGTGGTAGTGGTGGTGGTGGTGGCAACACTAGTGACAGTAGTAGTAGTAATAGTAGTAGTAGATCAGAACCACCGTCACCCACCACTAGCTCTATATTAAAATCCATTTCCTTTAAATTAAAACGACAACAAGAAACTGTGTCGGATTCGACTGAACATCTTGGTATGCGTCGTCTTTCTCTCTCTCATTTCAAAAGAAAGAACTCTTTGGATTCAATATTAAAATAAATAATAATAAAAAAAAAAGCTGTTTCACATTTTTACTTTATACCCGTGGTCATTTACCAAGAATGGGGGTAAAGGGCCACTCGCAAAGGAATGTCTGTTTACGCACACACACGTAATTTTATATATATGTAGCATTGTTTTTTGTGAACCACGTGCTTAAACCTTTTTATAAATGACGTGAGAGGATAGAGTTAGCATAAAATTAAAAAGGTTTGAATGGGGAGATCTTACAACATTTGCATATATTTTATGTGATAGAAAAAATCTTGTTTTATACGTACGCTAAAAAGACCACAACGACCCTCATCCGAATTTTTTTTTTTTTTTTTTTTAATTTTAATTTCATCCCGCAACAAAAAAAAAAATGACGTTCTTTTGAATCATCCATGCTGCTGCTGAAAGATGTTGTCACTGTGTTCAATTCAAAAAGGATGGGACGAGGGGAGTTCCAAAAAAAATTAACATACAAACAAATAAGTTATTGAACGACTAAAATTCAGGAACCAAAAAATACAACTATAAAAACAAGAGATTTTTAATTTAACAGCGTACTTTAATTTTTTTTTTTTTTAATACAGGCACAAGGTCTACATACACTTTGACTTGTGCCCGATGGTGAATGACATGCCCACCTAGGGTCCAATTACTTTTTTTTATCTCCCTTCATCCTTATACTTTAATATTTATATATAAAGAAAAGAGTAGGATTTCACACTCTTCTCTTTTAAGGATGGTTAAACAAGAATGATTTACAGGAAATAAATACAAATGTAACATGAATGGCTTGGGGAGGAAAAAAAAAAAAGATTTTCGTTTAGAAAATAAAACGTGCACGCAGACCCAAAAGACGAGTTTAAATTAGGGTTTCCTTAATATTTCATTTAATCTTTTTTCTTTTCTTTTTTTAGTCACTCTTTCTCCCCCTTCCCCCCCCCCCTTTTTTTCTTCTTCTTCTTCCTTAGAATTACGATTTAAACATGCATCTGTAAGAAAGAAAGGAATTAGCTGATGACGAAAAAAAAGCTTTTCACAATGAAGAATAATGCCAAAAAAAAACTAACCCCCCTTATTTTGTGGTTGCTCTAGTTACGTTAAGCATGCTACACTCATCAACAATTGCTATCCCGAGAAAGAAGGTGAGAAGGGACCACGATCTTCTGAATTGAGTTATTTGGTATTTTATGCCAGTTCAAGACCTGTCAAGCTTACAAAAGTTGGATTATTTCTGGAAAAAAAGGTCGAGCGTGATATAGCCAAGGGCAGAAAACAGTAGGCAATTTTTTATTTTTTATTATTAGAAACTATCGAAAGCGCACCTCTATTTAAATTGACACCCTCCCTTTCTTGTATAGAAGCAATCAAGTTTCCTTGGAAATTATCAAGGCGTTAATTGAAGCGTGTCATCGTGATTTAAACTTATTCTCTAAATACGTTGTGAAAATCATTGACATGATGTTGGAGACCAAAGATATCGAAATTATCGATCTTGCTTGTCAAGTGGTAAATTTAAGAAAGAAAAAAAAAAAAAAAAAAGGAAAACAGTCAATTAATATGCAATCCTTAAAAAAAAAAGTTTGTTGTATTTACAAATTATCATGATGGTTCTACTTTAGGTGTAGATGCTGAACTCACAAAAGATTACGAATTACTCTTGCAGAAATTTGCAGGATTTTGCGCCTATGAAAATGCATCGGACGAAACTTTAAGATTACAGTAAGAAAAAAAAAATCATTTTGTTTACTTTAACTAATATGACGTTTATTTTCATAAAGAATGATGTATATAGGTCAACGTGCGTTACAAGCGGCAGTAACATCCGTTGCTCTTCAAGCCTCAGACTTCAAAGTTCAACTCGACCTGATTTTATCTCCTCTTATCATTACACTTTCGAAATCCACAAATCCAGCCAACGCATTAGCCCAAAGGTATGATTTGTTATAGATATATATAAATTCGGAAATAACACCCCCCCCCCTTTTTTTTTTCTGGTATGCAGTAATCATGATGTGGATATGCAACAATCAGCCATTGGACATGAAACATTGAATGCACATGCTGTAGAAATTTTGGCTGCAAAAACAGCAGCACTTATCTTTAGTAAAGCAAACGGTGCAGGAGTAAAATCTTCGTTGGGTCCGATTTTCACGTAACAATAAAACACAAAAAATTGGCTTAATTAGGATCATTTATACTTACTCTCAATCATATTTAACCCTCCCATTTAGATTTATGGATTCCGAAGAAAAATGGTGGCCACCCAATTTTGCTGTATCCATGATGGAATTAGCACTCGAATCACTTCAAGTAAATTATCTATCTACATATATACTAAAAAAAAAAGGAAGGGAGTATCTAATTTTTAGATGATAGCCTCAATATCGATACCTTTTAGTTTCTGAATTACTTCAACAATTGGAAAGTTCAACAAAATCACCAGGCACCCATTATAATATGGAAAAGCATGCTTCATTAGTTTCCATTCTGGACACCATTTTAAATGCAAATATCCCACTTGTGGGTATCTCTGTACTTGAAGTCCTCAACTCACTTTTCACACACTTGATCAAATCTGTCCAAGACGGTCATTCGTTCAGAGAGACAGAACCTTCCGATGTATCCGGTTCCATGGAGTACGTAATTCAACAAGGGTTAGTGCATAGTATCAGTGGCATGGCGTCACAGACCTATTATTTGAATCAATTGAATGATATAACGGGTTATATCATTTCCAAATTACGTGTGGGTCATCATTCATCTGTGGATGTCATGGAAGGTTTACCCATTGTCGAGTATCGAAAAGTGGTGCTTCAATGTTTGGATCGGGTCACGGTATCTTCTGCCGCAGCAGAAAAGGAATCCAGAACGGATGACACAGAAAGCAATAATGAAAATACACCGGTTTATAATCATTCGGTTACCATGGATGCTTGGGTACCAGCATTAGGTTTATTATTGGATGAATCTCCAGGTATATATAAAATGGAAGGGGGTTCGCATCAAGGTTATCTCTTCTTCTTCTTTACTTACCCTTTCTTTATAAATATATATACATATGACACACAGAAACACGAGTTGATTTTGCATTAACTCTTGTACACTATTTGGAAGCGACTTCCGAAAACGAAATTGCTTTAGAGTAAGTTGTATTCAGACACGTTTAGGTAAAATTTTATTGGATTAACACGTGTCCCTTTTCCTTTTTATAGGCCCTATCCCAAGGTAATTTTTTTTTTGTTAATTCATGTGTGTTGATGTTACAATAGGGATACTTAAAACCAAATGATATTTTTTTATTTGTTAAATATAGCACACTTTGAATCAACATGGTGACGTATTGCTAGTCAATGCACTTCATCAATCGATTGTGGACTGGATCCAATTACCCAATCTTGATGTACACGATGTTGTTTCCGTATACAAGATATTAACAGCACTGACCAAAAAATTTGGAGCGGATGGAACGATCAAAGCGGTACCTTTAGTATTTAAGCTCCAATCGTTAGTGAAAACCTCAACGATCAAGAACACAGCCCGTCAACGCGCTGTAGCTGCCATTGTGGTAGAATGGCTTGCGATGGTAGGTGAGTTCTATCGTATTGATAGTTTGATCCAGTACGCTGAGGACTTGAAAGCCGAGCGTATCCGATGCAATGAATACTCTCCCGTGTTCATGGTGGAACATGTGGGGGATCACAATACGTTTGAGAATTTGGAGCCCGATAATACGACACCTGTGGATAAATACGCGGATCGACATTTGGTTGTGGAGATGTTGTCAAAGGATGGACCCTTGAGAGATGAAGATGACACGGAAGGAACTGAATTGGATAGTAAACTTTTGGTTGAGTGGGGTTCGGAAGCTTATGGTAATGATTTTGGGATAGGATGGAACATGTTCAAACATGTACTAACAGTTTGTATAGTCAATCATGATCGTACCTTCAGAATTAGAACTTCTCGTAATTTGAGTGACTTGAAAGCTAAATTAGCGACCCCTTGGTCTCATACTGAAGTGAATGTAAACAATGATACGACGATATATATATTGACAGAGGTACTAACATCCCCCTTTTTTTTAAAATAGAGAAATGAACCTGGTAAAAAGCAAACTATTCGTGTCGAGAATCTGAAGGAGGCTTTAGTAGGACAGCCTCAACAAAGCGATGCTTCAGGATTGCAAACTTTGACAAATACATGTCTTGCAAAGAGACCTAATGAAACGATCTCTGATATGAGCTCTCTTCTTCAATCTCTTTCATTAGGCAATGATATCTCAAAGTGAGTTTTTTGTTTTATTATTTTTAAAGTATCTATTCTAACATTTTCTTTGATATTAGCACTACATCTTTGGTTAACCCTCCTTATAAATAAAACAAGATTTTTTTTTTGACGCAGAATGAATTATTCTGCATAATATAATGATAGTAGGCCTCCTTATAAAAATAAACTTTCTCTTCAATGAATCGTACCTCAGTGCTGGCTAAAGATCAAGAAAAAGTTTCATCTGTAATTGTTAAATATCACACATAATGCATTGTCGTACATACATGCGGATTATAATTCCAGTGACTGTGACTTTGTTCGACCTTGGAAAAAAAAAAAAAGTAAGGAATATTTTTTTTCCCTTCTTTGTTCTTTTAAATATACTTTATACAACATGGACGTCATTGTCAACGTCGCAGAAAAGAGCACCGAGCAATTCATTCAATTCTTTTATCCTAATTACGATACACAACGCCAAGTAAGAAACTGTTCTTTTTTATATAATCTAGTTTTGATCTTTATTATTCAATGTCTATTTTTTTTGGCGTGGTGGTTAGAATCTTGGAAATTTATACCGTGAAACTTCTGCAATTTTATGGAATGGTAAAGCAAAGAATCTTATCGTTGGGAATGAGAGAGTCAATATGCTAATGTCAATATAGGTAACGCATTTGGAGCCCAACAGTATTCTGAATTTTTAGGCCGTTTACCATTATCTCACCATGAAGTGGATGTATACGATTGCCATCCTCTCACAGCTACAATGAATGCACAAGGCTCTTGTGGCATTCTGATCAATATTGCAGGCACTGTAAAGTACGGTGATAACCCCTCCAAGCGTACATTTTCACAGACCTTTATTCTGATGCCAGATGAAAAACAAGCAGGAAACTATTATGTTCAGAGTGATAATTTCAGGTAAAGAGAGAAAAGAGTCGATACATGGAATACTTTACTCATTTTTTTTCTTTTGGATAGATTTGTTTAAAAAAAAAATAAAGATAAAAAGATCCAAAAAAAAAAAAAAAATGTATATAACAAAGAAACCTACATCAAAATCGAAACCTTTTTTTTCCTCTTTTTTTTTTATGAAAAAATAAATACCAGCATTCGAATATTAAAATGGACAACGATTCAGACACTGTTAGAAAAATATGTAGATAAACTGATTCAATGAGGACGAGTAGGAACAGATGGGATTAATTTCAATGGGATTATCAGGATGAGCAGATTTATTTACATATCGAGTGAACGACGAATAGCACTTTCAAATTATATCAGTAAAAGAAAAAAGTGTGCAAAAACTGAAAAAAAAAAGTGAGCAAATTTTTTCTTAGCGTGGATAACAGTATGTGTAGTCTTCACAAAAAAAAAGGGGGGAGGGCAACAATCAATCCATAAGAGTAATTTAAACATTGGAAAACTTCATCAACTATAGATATTTAAAGGGCTTTCAGTTGAAGTGATTGTCAAGACAAGGAAAAGAAAACAGTTAATTATTATTGATTACAAACTGAACGAGACAGCCGTCAAAAAGTTAAAAAGGACCCAGAACGTGTTGAAAGCGACTGCAAACGACAAGGTCCGTACCTGCGAATTATATTATAAGTTCATCTTTGATAGTTATAAGATTACTTTAACTCAAAGGGGCTTGTACTGGATTTAGTACACCTTTATGCGGGACACTCAACAGCTCTGTTCGTCACTAAATGATATTGAATGATAGCTTGTTCTGGAAAATGCCTCTCATTTAGAAAGTCCAAATTTATGTGTTTTTTTGTTACTATTTCTCAACCAGAACCAAAACTGAGGATGAGAAAAAACCCAATTAGCCAATCGTCAAATCATGTCCCACGTGTTATTATGCAAGTATTATAAAACTTTATTTGCTTCAGTTTGTCGAAGCAACCAGACCATATAACTTGTCGTTATGTCGAGGTTTCCCTAATGTTAAACAAATAGCCAGTTTTAGCTAAAGAATATGAAATCAAAGGACGTTTGACGCTCGCCACATTAAGGCTACACTGGGGTTTAATTTTAAGAGATGACTTTCGATTTTTGGTGATTTTTTGTACTTCTGCATTGATTACTGGATCTTGACATTCAATAGTAACAGTGACTCCTATATGCTCTATCTGAAGACTAACTGTGAAGTGAATTAATTTTCCATCCATTCCAGCCACATACGGCATAATAATTTTGGCTTCTACTATTTTATCATGATTCCTAGTTATGTATCTACTGTTGGCATAATCTCTACTGTCACAAGAGAAGATCGCTGGAATAAAAGTTAGCCAGTTTTGAAGAGCTAATTGGAATTACTATTATAAATACCTATTACTGCAGCTTTGGGGTATACAACATGCACATCTTTCTTATAAACCGTTTGTCGCTCGCCCTCTAATACTTGACCTCTTGTTACAAAATATTCTAAGCGATCTTTTTCAAAATTTTCGTCTCCGTCGGGGCCTTTCACTCTCTTCTTAAATGAATCCGCCAAGCTCTTAATAAAAGGTGCTTGTACCTCTAAACCGAGGGATTGCCCAGCAGTTCTTCTTGATATCATACGAGAATTTAAGGCATAAGAAGCAGCACCGTGAGAAATAGCTGTACCACCCTCATAAGGAACGCTTACATGACACACACCTTTATACTGATCTTTGATGCATTGCTGCAGATATCTGGATTGAGAAAAGCCACCAACCATCAAAATTGCGTCAACTTTTCTGCCACCTTTTCCGGCTTGCTTTAATTGATTATCGATCAGAGAAAAAATACGTTGAACGACAGGGTCGAATATTTGCTCTTTCATATCTTGATTTTTCATTTTAAGCGTTGTATTTCCATTAGACAGTCTGTACTTGGGATTACTGAAGGCATTTATAATACCCTTTCCAGGTAAATTAATATCGTAGTAAGTATCACCATTATAATCAGGCATGAAATCGGGCTATTTTAAAAATCATGTTAGCAACATCTATATAATAAAAGTAGTGTTTATTACCTTCTGGTTTTTAATAAATTCCTGCATTATATCGTCTAACTGGATATTTGATCTATCAATATCTATTCCGAAGCTACGATAAAAATCGAATATGTAATTTTTAAATCTCACATCGAGATAAGTTGATCCACAAGTATCACCAATGCCATCATCGATTTGGGAAATCATTGACTCCTTTTTTTCATTATATTGCAAATTAAAAGTAACTAAATCAACAGTTCCTCCGCCAGCATCACAGACAATAAAATTCGTACCGTCTATGCTACCTTCTTCCTTATTGAAATATTCGGTAAATTTATTTTCACATGACAACGCTGCTGCCTCAGCCTCACTGATTATAAGAAGCCTATCTAACTCACTTCTTGTTATCATTCCAGCTTCAACGACAGCCTGAGCCATAGTATCCCGCGCTGACGCATTCCACATTGCTGGTATAGTAATCACATATCTCATTTTATATTTTTTTAAAAGTCTTGCTCTAGTAAAGTGGGTGAAGTTATCATCCATTTCTTTGGTAGCGATGTGTTCGATGATATGATTTTTGAAAAGCTTGAGATAATCTGCGATAATTTGTACTGCAAATATTTCTTTTTTTACGTCCTTCTTTGGGCCCTGTTTTTCAGTAAAACCTACTCGCTCCTTCAATTTTTGAATATCATCATTTCGACCATAAAATTTTTCTAAAGAATCCGGGCATAAAAACAGCTTGAAATTTCCCAGAAGACTGAGATCTTGATGGCGCCTGGCTTGAAGCTTTGCCTCTTCACCCCAGTATTTTGGCTTCATATTCTTGTCGTACATTAACAAAGTAGGGACTTTCTCGAACTCGAGTGCATTACCCTCTGGCCTATATGTAAATTTTAACTTAAAATCCTGTTATATAAAACTCTTAAACAAAACATTACCAATCTTCTTTTATAGTCTTGATAATCTTTGTCGTTACGGGGTTTCCTTTATTATCCCTTAGTTTGATATAAGAGCATCCAGAGGAAGTGGTACCAAAATCTAAATAATCAAAAAAATTGAGAGATATTTTAAAAAATAGTTGGAGTTTGGAGACTTTAGCAAATACAAACCGATTGCAACAATAAAGTCGTAACCATCATTCCCGTTAACGATATCACTAGTTTCTTCCAAAATAGTTTCTTGTGCAGACGTTTTTTTGTCAGAAAAAAAAGGAATTTGTGATTTGTAAGTGCTTAGTACAGAAGATACTGCGCCGGAGGAAATCCTATCGATTGAATCTTCAACAAAAGAATGAGAATATTCTAACTTCCCCTGGTCGACCCTTGTAAGTTTTTCAGCCAAGTATGCATCAACCCCGTACCTTCCAGAGAGAAAGATCCAGCATGGGTTATGAGTTTCGTCAGCATTTAATATCAAATCAGTTATGCCTTTGATAAAGGGCTCGAAGACAATTCTGTTGAGTTCTTCATAAGTAAATTTAACAACATCGTTGTTAGCATCCACTTGTGAGAAGGCAGGCGTTTCTGGAGCATCCATGGTAAATTTATACTATTAGAACCATTAGATGGGAACAAGACTTAATAAAAGTGGCATATTTTACCTTAATGTCTTCTGTGAATGCGTTGACAAATTTATCGATCAGTGAAGTGTTTAAGTTTAACTCTGTCATATGTTTCGTCAAGTGGTCTCTAAACCTGCCCTCCAAATTCATTGATCCTTGTGTGAAATCATCAAATACTTCCGTAACGGTGCTAAGGGACTCATTAGAGGCAGCATGGATTTCGGCTATTCCAACAGACGCATCGCTTATATTGCAGACAAGATAGTTTTGATTATTTTGAATTCGGGTTAAATTTCTGTCAAGGGAAAGTTGGTAATGAGCTGTAGCAACTGCTTCAGTAA
Organism: Mucor mucedo; assembly: GCF_025094135.1. Classification (NCBI taxonomy): domain Eukaryota; kingdom Fungi; phylum Mucoromycota; class Mucoromycetes; order Mucorales; family Mucoraceae; genus Mucor; species Mucor mucedo. The sequence continues at coordinate 165,919 of NW_026252328.1, read as the reverse complement.
CAAATGAAAGCCGGTATTCAGCCTCGGTCTCATCGATGATCCCGGCCTCGATAAAGCAATCTTTCATAAATTCTTGCCGACTAGTTGGACAAACAAGACAATAATGAATAGTGTTGATTTCTTCATATATAAATTCTTCATTAACAAAAATTTTGAAATATTTATTTTTGACAAGTTTGTTGTGTTTTTGCAATTTTTGAATACCAAGAGGAACAAAGTATTTTAAGTAATCAGTGACAACTTTTTTGATCGTCAGACCGTTCATCAGTTGGTTAAGCATTTCATTTGAAGTCTCGATATCGACAAGATAATGGCCAATGTTGGCTAAGTATACACCCTTATTGTCGACGTCTTCGAATTTCACACCGCATAATAGATTATCATCCTCGTCGCTTGGATACAGAATGGAAGAAAGGAATTTCCGAGAAGAGTAGTTTTGAGAATTTTTCTTTGAAACCTTCTCCGTATCGTTCCTATACTAAAATCTTAATATTCAACGCGTTAACTATACGTCTTCTGCGACATCAGTACCAAGATAAAACGGTGATAATATTGAATGGGTCTTGTACATGAGCAATTGAAACTCCTGAAGTGGTAGATCCAAATTCTATTGTATAAAACGTTGTAATATTTGGCTATGTATTTGTTGTATTACCACTAACCTATACCGACAACATAGTTAATTTGTTTTGCATTACTCATATTTTAGAACAAGCTAAAAATTGGAAGAAGTAAAAAAACGATGTAAAAAAAGACATTTTATTACACCGTGTTTTTAAGTTGTTCCGCGTCGTACATAATGTGTGCTACCACGACTCAGCCAAAATGATCACAAAGTCAAACAAATAAAATAATGCAAACAAACACTGCCCTAATTTCTGTGTTAATAACACCGATATTTAATAACTTGGACATTTTATTTGTTCTCCTGGCTGCTATTTCGATAGGAACAGTCATTAGCAGCTGCATTTAGGTAGCGCAAATCGCTCAGTACAACCGCAGAAGAGCTCTAATACGAAATTGAGTAATTTGGGTACCGCTGTTCATAACTTATTATGCTGGAGATCGTGCCATTCGTCATTTCCCATCAATTTTCGGTCAGTCAATTGGTTTTTGTCTATTTAAACTATTGGCATTGATCCCTTATGTTTCATAATCTCCAAGGATAGAATTGGAGCTAATGATATCTTTTTTGGGTAGTTACTATGTGATTACTTTTTTATGTTTATGACATAGGTGAATGGTTGATCTACATTTTAATTTTAAACCAGAAAAGAAGAGAACAATTATCTCGTATATTAAAAAAATACATTCTCTTAGACCCAGCTGGAAATTTCCAAACTATCCACGTTTTCATCTCTACAGATTGCCAAATCTCCAACCACGACTCGCTCATTGTCTCCATATATATTCGCCACCAAGAATTCGTCTCTGAAACGAAATACAGGAATCTCGTTTCCAAGTTTTGTGCCAATCGTAGCTTCAAATACGACTTCGTTATTATCAAGTATTATTCTGATATCGAAGTGAAGGCGGGAGTCAGGTGCTACGGTTATCGGGTTGTCCTCATCGCGCTTGATATATATTTCAAATTGATGAAGCTTGTTAAACCTTCTTAGATCAACCTTAACTTCATGTTCAGGTAGTACAGAATCTTCGGTGTAGTATACAGCTGTTTATCTATGTCAGTATAAATCTTTCTAATATATTTATCATATCTCAGGGTTACTTACTTGCATAAACAATACACTCTTCTTGGGAATAAAATCGTTTAGAGATGCCGTGTATTTGATTATACTCTGAAATCTTGTCGCCTCTGTGGATAAGGAATGTTGCATCATCGGGTTCTCTTATAAAATCGTCATTTTTCATAGAAGAATTGATAGGTGATTGGTAATACAGTTGGACAGGTTTTGTGTCGTTAATAAAAGCATTATATGCTTCTTCATTGTAGATAGCATTCTTCATGCCCCTTCCTTTCTTTTTTTTTAATTCCAAAATAGTGTTTTCGACATCCTTCTCAAACTCTTGGCGTTTGTAACCTCGTACCTGAACCACATACGATCTTCGTGATACTCTTTCTGTAAAGTCTTCGGGATAGTTTCCGTAATGTTCAGCTCCCATGAGAGCTTCTTTACCATATTTTTCAGATGGTAGAATGAGTTCAGCTTGAATGTTCATGACCTTAGATATATTCTTGATAAAGATCTTTTCAAGAAAATCGTTGGCCTCCTTTTTAGCTTTTACCAGAAAACCCGTTAAAAAAACCTTGTCAATATTAAATAAGCGTGCCATATTTGCTTGAGTTGCAAAACGTTGTATTTTAGATGCCAAATCACGGATAGCAGGGAGAAAGATGTGCTCCAATAGATCATACATTGTAATAGCAATTCTGCAACATCCTGCCTTACTTAAGATAATGGTTTGTATTTCATTATTGCTAAAGTCCAAGTTATACTATACTAAAAATGTTAAAACCAAATTTTTTCTTATCTAAAATTATTGACCTTCATGTACTCGAGAAAACCTTTTTTGAGTTCCGTACGATAAGTAGGACTATATTTGCTATGAGATTTTGAATCTGCACAAATGATATAGGCAGAAGTTGACACGAAAGAATCCAAACTGGCAACAAGTTTTTCGACAAAGTTGAAAGCAAACGTGGCAGAGCGCATACTTCTCACATTTCTGAAGCGACTTATAATTTTCTGAGAAGCATAATTTTCGACTTTAACGTATTTTTTTTTATCGTCTCCTTTGATTTTGGTTGATTCGTACAGTGCTAAATGACATGTATCATGATATATACATATATGAAGAAAACAATTGCTGTGCCCCTTTCTATCTTTAAATTCGGTCTTTTCAAAATGCATAGCTGCTGCATCCTCACGGCGGATAAGCAATAGTCGTTTCGGGGAGTCATCTCTTTTTATAATACCGGCAAGTTGAGCGATTTCACGCATTTCGGACTTGTTGCGAAAGAATTGATAACAGTTTTCCATAGTGATAACATACCTGTACTTGTTTTTATTTGAAAGGTGGGGTTTAGTCTTCATGATTGAGCTATGCACATGTTCGAGCACAAGTTTCAGTAATTCAACAAGATATGATTTAAAAGTTCCTTTCATGACAGACATAAGTTTACTTAGCGTAACAAACGACTCTGGCGTGCGGTTATCAGTATTTTTAACCTGAGCTCCCCATAGAGTCTTTCCATATGAAATTGTTTTTGCCGTTGGAATCATAAAGTTCGCTTCATCTAAACCAGGCCTATGTACATATCTTAGTTTTGAGTTGTAATATATTGAAGCATAACTACCAATCCACGATTTCTGTCATATGATCATTTCGACCTCTTAAATCTCTATATGAGCACGAAGTCCCGTTATATCCAATATCTACAGTTGGTAAGTAAAAATGGTATTACTGCATTCGATAAAAAATACCTAAGCAGACAAGGGTATTGTACTCAAAAATGTCGGGACTCTGGTAAGAATCCATTACAACATCAGTTTGAGGTTCTATTCTACTACCATCAATACCATAAATCAAGGCGCCTCGCATGGTTGCTATGTCTCCTCTCTTATCAAACATTAAATCTCCAATATCATTAGGAAACTTGTTTAAAAGACGTTTTTGGAGATACGGAGACCCACCAAAACCTCCAACCAGGTAAGTGCGAGTAATCTTTCCGTTGGCCTTCTTTATCTGTTTTCTTACAAATTCAAGTGTATTATTGATAACTTCATCAAAAATCATTTTTCGCATAAATTTGTAAGACAGTTTGATTACACATCGATTACGCTGAACCTCGATTGACACGTCGTCTATATTTTTTTGCGGTTTCAGTTGATCCAATATTCTACCTTGTGTAATGAAAAAAAACATATCTACGAACGAATAATTTTAAAAATGAAGATATGGGTAGATGATCGAGATGCCTACTTTACCATCACCAAAATTGTCAAGTTCTACGAACTGTGCATCGTTTCCATTCACAAAGTCACAAATTTCGCATGCAGGGATCATGCTTGGACCATAATCTGAACAGTCACTATCGCTGTCATTAAGGTCGTACAATTCACGGCAGCAATCAGGAAAAAAATCCTTTCTGGCTTTTCCAAAATTTGTCTACACTTGAAGATTAGAAAACCCAACAGTAAATAACGGCTTTATAATTACCTTGTCTACGAGAAACTGGTCCATTAGTGGGGCTATCAATAATTCAAGCTCTTTTCTCTTGGATTCGTTATCCTTCCAAGCTTCTTTGTCTGCACCAAAACAGATATCTAAAAGAACCTCATTCATTTTTGAGTCTAAATATGTTGATCCGCATTTCTTTCCGATGTCAGCCGTAAGCTGGCATCTACTAAGTTGATCATTTGCTTTTTGATCACCGTACTTCGTCATGTCAAAAACGGTAATACTAGTAGTGGCACCACCAGCATCGCAAATCATGTATTTACCTTCGGTGTTACTATCTATTTTACTATAGTCCAAATTTCGCTCACAGAACAATGCAGCGGCTATGGACTCATCAATAATTAACAGTCGGTTTTTGTGATCGTCTTCCGATATAAGACCAGCCTCCTTAGCAATTTTACGCATAATAGCTCTTTGAACATCATTCCAATGTCTTGGGACGGTGATAACAAAACGAATGTCTTCTTTTTCGATTTTTAAACCGTGAGCCATATTTGCATTCTGCATCGCGGTGACAGTGTGATCATAAAGCTCTCTAAAAAAATCAATCGTAGCTCTCATATTTAAAAATTGATCTATGCTTGTGTTTCCAGTTGGACGAATAACGTCTTTTTGTGCAATAGATGTCGGCAGATCATGTTTATACTTTTCAATGACTCGAAGATCTTCCTTCAATTGATTAAATTTTATGATGTTCAACGCGTCTTTTCCCCAATGGAGAAGATGGTGATTCCGGTCATAAATAATGGTAGATGACGTTTTCGGTTTCAAATCATTTTGTTTCGGCCTAAAAATGCCAAATATTAATAGAAAGGGTAGAGAGGTTTGTTTATTGGCTTACCAATCAGTAACATGAAAGATACTAGGGTACTCGGCTTTTCTCAGCTCTTTTGGTGTCATTCTACCGGTTATAGCATAACATGCCCCTGAAAAAGTGGTGCCGAAATCTGAGGAAAGTATCTGTGTAAATAATCATACTTTTTACTAATATTTTTGTTTATTGATTTATTACCTATACTAACAATTAGACCATAATGGTCAAATCTAAACGCCATTTTTAGCAAGGAGAAAGGGAGAAGAGACAAGAAAAATATTAAGAATAGTGTTTATGCTTGTGTGATCAGGTTAAGTCATTGTGTATGCTTGTGCGATACAGGGGCTTTAAAATAGGTTTAACAGCGGATTTCCAACCTTTAAAATATTAGCCCTATTTTTATTCTCTTTCAAAGAAATGAACATCAACGACCACAAGACACTGCCAACATTCATATGAGATCGATGTTGTGATTAATAGTAAGACTATTTCGCGCTCATCTTATTAGAAGAGTGTACATGGAACCTCCAGTCCAAGTCTCCGTTGTGGATGATTCCATATTAGGGAATTTGTTTGAAACGGAAAGAAAAGGCTTACAATAGCCACAAACAAACTGTCACTGTCACTCTGTCTCACTGTGTCTTATGACCTAATAATATGTTGTCGGCCGAACATCTTGACCTCTCCTATAATTCTTTTCTTGCGGTATGCAAGTTTTCTGATCAATATGGAAACAATAGCTTTAAATAAAGTTCGAAGTCCGTTTTATGCTCTTTCGACCTTGTAGAATACAACTGTATTCCAAATACTCGAATTCGCATTGAACAAACAAAAGTGTTCGTAAATATATTGTATCTATCTTAAACCACAAAGAAGTATTCGACGAGATATTAATAACCATTTCAAAAAAGAGAATACATAATTTAGAAAACGGTGTGTAGCATTTCTCATGAAATTAAATATCGTCTATGCTGTTAATACGCCCGAATAAATACCCCATTGTTCTTTGATTGGAATCTTGGACAAGTCAACCGGCTTTGATTTTTTATTATAGTCCACATGTTTCTATTTCTATTGATGTTTTTTTTAAAAAAAGCTTCTAAAAGCTTTTAAAAACAATTACCCACCCAATATTAACGAGATCCAGCACTCCCTGTTAAAATAAAGGACGGAGAGTAAACTTCGGCAATCTGCTGGTAGATATTAGGGTACCTATCCGCTATTTAGGTGAAAGCAAATATTAGAGTTGTTGGTCTTATTTGATGACCAAAAGGGGTTTTTCCAGGACAAAAAATGGTTCTCCTTTTTATAAATTGCCACTCTTTTGTTTTTCGTTTTTGTTATGTATTTATTGTGATATTTATTTATAAGTCGGTAGTGTTGTGCTATTCCGTCCTTGTCAATTGTGATTCTTCAATCATTATCCGATTTTCATCGCCGTAGATATTCGCTACCAAGAACTGATCTTCAAATCGAAATTCGGGGATCTTCTGTCCAAGTTTTGAACAAGCAAATAAGCTTCGAACATGGTCTCATCTCTATCAAACTTTAGACTTACATCAAAATGAAGTCGAGATCCAGGATCTATAGTGGTTGGGTCATCTATATCGCGTTTAATATAAAGCTCGTATTGGTGAATCTTGTAAAAGCCTGAAAGATCATGTTTGCTTCCATTTTCAATTGAGTTAGGATCATCAGAAGAGTAAATTGCTTAAATGTACAAAAGTTAATATGAGAATTCAATATAGTATCATGTGTGATATAAACTTACTGGCATAAACAATGCATTCTTCCTCGGTATAAAATCTCTTTGAAATTCCATTTATTTGATTGTGTTCCGAAATCTTGTCACCTCTACTAATAAGAAATGTTACATCGTCAGGGGTTCTTAAAGAATCACTATCTTTTAAAGATGAATTATAGGATGACTGATAGTATAAATTCACTGGTTTATTCACATCACTATATGCGTTTGCTGCTTCTTCATTGTATATATCATTCTTCACGTTTTTTCCTCCCCTTAGATATCCGATAAAGTTTCGTCTAAGCTCCAAAATATAAGCCGAGTCAGTTGTATCATGTGTTTTCTGATCTCTACAACATACAGTATTTGATATAAACAAGCTCAAATTTGTAACAAGTCTAGCAACAAGGTCAAACCCAAATGTAGCGGATCTCATGCCCCGGACATTTCTAAATCTATCTGAAGTCCCTTCCCCAGATCGATTAGCATCGCTGTCTTTTGGTGTGTCACTACCGGCAATCTGGGTTAATACATGTAATGACAAATGACAGGTATCGTGATACAGGCTTAAAGAAAACAGTTACTTTGCGCCTTTTCTCCAGAGAATTTGTTCTTTTCAAAATATATAGCTGCAGCATCCTCTCGGCGAATAAGCAATAGTCGTTTGGCGGAATCATCTTCTTTAATTATACCGGCGAGTTGAGCAATTTTACGCATTTCGGACTTGTTTCCAAAGAATTGATAACAGTTTTCCATAGTGATAACATATCTGTACTTGTCTTTTTTTAAAAGTTCCGGATTGGTCTTCATAATTGAGTCGTGCACATGTTCCAGCACATGCTTGAGTAATTCAACAAGATATCCCTTAAAAATTCCCTTCATAGCAGACATAAGCCTACTCAACGTAACAAACGGCCCTGGATCACGGATGCCAGTCTCTTTAACTTGAGCTCCCCATAATGTTTTCCCTTCCAATGTTTCTTTTGCTGTGGGGATAAAAGGATTATGCCAATCTAAACCCGGCCTATTTATACACGTTAAATATGCTCTATGACTTATACTCCAATTAATTACCAGTCCACGATGTCTGTCATATTGTCATCACTATTTCTTAAATCTCTATAGGAACACGCGATCTCGTCGTATCCGATATTGACAAATAGAATGACAGTATAAGTCACTTATAAAATTATGTCGATATTATTTATCACCTAAACAAACAAGAGCATTGTATTGCGATGTGGCAGCATTTTCGTATTTGTAAAGTACAACATCAAATTGAGGCTCATATCTACTGCCTTCAATACCATAAATCAAGGCACCCCGCATTGCTGCTGTATCACCTCGAATATCCTGGATTAAACTCCCAATGTGTAATGGGTGCCCGAAAGAAAACTCGTTTAGAATACGTTTGCGCAAGTATGGTGATCCGCCAAAGCCTCCCACCAGATAGGTGTATTTAATATTTCCATTAGCTTTCTTTATTTGTCTCTTCAAAAAGTCAATTGTATTATCGACGACTTCATCAAAAACCTTTTCTCGCATGAATTTGTAAGAAAGTCAAATTTCAAAATGATTCTCATCAAGTTCGACCGTTACACCTTCGTCTGTAATTATATCACCATCTGGTCCTCCCATCAGTTTCAGCTGGTCCAAGATTTTGCTCTGCGTAATTAAAAAAACCGTATCTATAAACACAATCATTATAGGAAGAACGACAAAAAAGCTGAATTGGAAACCTTACCATCACCAAAATCATCAAGTTCTACGAACTTTTCGTCATATCCTTCACTAAACGTACAACTCATACAAATAGGAATCCCGCTATCACTTTCACTGCTGCTTTCCCAGTTGCTGTCACTTTCACTGCCGCTTTCGCAGTCGCTGTCCCTACTGTTGCCGCCATATCTTTCTTGAATTTTACGACAGCAATTAGGAAGAAAGTATTTTTTAGCATGTCCGAAAATTGTCTGGAATATGATATCATCAGAAGTCATGAATGAATGTAAATATTATACTCACCTTGTCTAAAAAAACTGGTCTGTCAGAGGTGCTAAGATTGTTTCAAGCTCTTCCCTTTTGGACTTGTTATTCTTCCACGATTCTTTATCTGCACCAAAGCAAATATCCAAAAGGACTTCCTACATTTTAAGATCCAAATATACGGATCCACAGTTCTTTCGAATTTCTGCGGTAATTTGACATCTACGAAAACTTTCCTTGCCATCTTGGTCTCTCTGCTTGAGCACTTCAAAGACAGTAATACTAACCGTTCCTCCACCAGCATCACAAATTATATACTTCTCACCCTCTGACATAATCACATACTCGGTATCCTTAATCTTTGATGTTTTCATATCGGGTATTCGTTCACAATAGAGGAGTGCAGCTGAAGACTCGCTAATGATTTTCAAACGGTTTTCATTGTCGTATTTGGAAATCAGCCCTGCTTCAATAGCGATTAAACGCATAAGGGATTTTTGAACGTCATTCCACTGTGTTGGGACGGTGATAATAAAACGAATATCTTCTTTGTCAATTTTTAAACCATTTACCATATTTGCATTTTGCATAGCTCTAGCTGTATGATCAAAAAGCTCCCTAAACTAATCAAGTGCAGCCCTTAGACATAAGAGTTCGAGCTGGCTAGTATTTCCAGTACAACGGAAAGCTCCTTTTTGTGCAATGGACGAAGGGAGTTGCAATTTAAACTTTTCAAAGACTCGATGAGTATCCTTTACTTGACCAGATTGTATAAAGTTAAAGGCACTCATTCCCCAATGTAAAAGATGGAAGTTCCGATCACACACAATGATAGATGGTGTTTTATGTTGTAAATCGTTTTGCTTCGGCCTAAATGTTTTAAATATTTGTATGAAGATTATGGACTTTGTTTTATCAACTTACCAATTAGTAACATGAATAATGCTTGGGTAGCTTGTTTCCCTCAACTCTTTTGGAGACACTTTACCAGTAATAGCGTAACACGACCCTGAAAATGTGGTGCCGAAATCTGTGCATGTTGCGCTCGTAAATAAATCACACTGCTGTGGAATATTTTTCAGTTATTACCTATGCTTAAGATAGCACCATAATCACTATACTTGAACGCCATATCTTAACACAGGAAAGGGCGCAAAAGAAATATTCCAAACCATGTTTGTGTTTGTGCGATTCACTTTATGAAACCTGTGATATGGTAGTACGAGTCACGTAGAGAGGATAAGGAACAAGGAAGAACTAACAATCGACCATTTGAGATTATATCCGCTTTGCGTCACCTTTCTCATACCTATCTTTATACCCACCCACATCGTCAATATAAAATCGTAAAACTGGAAACCTGATAAAATTAAGTCCTTTTACAACCCCAATTCGTGCGATATCTAATACTTTCCATACGACGTTGGAAAATTAGATTATAGTCAAGGAAGAGTAACGAAAGAACCATTTATTAAGCCTTCAGGTAATTAAAATCCCTATACAACAAACCTTAAAGTTCGGAGTGTCCAGAGTTCGTAAAAAAAGGGACCCTTTTTTCTCATTTGACATTAACGAAAATAAGTTTGGAAGCCTTCGTGTGGAATTAAAAGTAGAACATTCTTGAAAAGCTTCTGAATAGTGTAGGATTTTTTTTCTTTTTCAAAAATCCTGCCTTTCTATGCTTGAAGTTACAGTTTGACGTTTAGCAAATAAATATTTTTGACATGAAGGGTAAATCTTATTATTATGGTTCATTTTGTTATAAATATAAAGTGTTTAGTGTTCGAACTTTTCGATCTTGCGCCCCACTTTTTTTTTTTTTTGATTCGAGCGAGCTTTTAATCGAGCATTTATCGAAGCTCGCTTGGTTATAAAATGTGAAGCAGCCACTTTAAGGCTGCAAAAAGAGGGGTAATGACATTTTCTCTTAAGGACACTATTAGCATCATTATTTTCTGATTTTATTGGTTAATTAACTTATGGAGAGAAGATCATCGCAAAAGGGTGGACGCCGCTTTTTTATAGTGAAACATCTTGGTAATTGAATCTGGTAAAGAATAAGCAATGGCTTCTAAAACATGGCTATTAGAATGACATGATCTTAAGCCAATCACTATTTTATCATATTTCATCACTCCCACCGTACCCATGTACACCTTCTTTCGATACCCCTTTGCGTTCCACTATAGAACAATTGGGTTTACCCAGACAGTACCTAGATACGTCCTATATTATTTTGGCCTCCGACCAGTTGCGCAGTACAGCAGTCACATATTTTTTTGTTGAAAAAGAGGGCGTAGTCTTTTTTTTTTTTTATCCTTCTCTTTTGCTTCATTAATTACCCTTCCGTTTGCGAATGCCAGTACCGAAAGCAGTATCGAAAGCCAGTTGCGAGCCAGTGTTAGCGAGTGCCATGCCAAAAGCCTAAACCTGTGTCGAAGCGAGTGTCTGTAAGTACCCAAACGAGTGTTGAAAGCGACTGCGCCCTCCATGGGGCCTTCATCCGTGTTAGAGCCAGTACAGCATAAGTATCGACGCCAGTGCAGAAACCCTTCAAGCGGTAGACGCCAGTGCCCAAAGCAGTGTTAAGAGCGAGTGCAACCATGCCAGTGCCTAAACCTGTGTCGAAGCGAGTGTCCATGTCAGTGCCCACACTCCAGTGTTGAAGGAAGTGCATCGCGCCCTACTTTAAGTCAGGGTCTCAACCAGTGTAGAAGCGAATACAGCACGAGTATCGACGCCAGTGCAGATACCCCTCCAGTGGTAGACGCCAGTGCCCCAAAGCAGTGTTGAAAGCAAAGTTGCAAGCCAATGCGGAACCGAGTTGCCATGCCAGTGCTCTAAATCTGTGTCGAAGCGAGTGTCCGTAAGTACCCAAACGAGTGTTGAAAGCGACTGCGCCCTCCATGGGGCCTTCATCCGTGTTAGAGCCAGTACAGCACAAGTATCGACGCCAGTGCAGAAACCCTTCAAGTGGTAGACGCCAGTGCCCAAAGCAGTGTTCAGAGCGAGTGCAACCATGCCAGTGCCTAAACCTGTGTCGAAGCAAGTGTCCATGTCAGTGCCAAAACACGTGTCGGAGCCAGTACAACACAAGTATCGACGCCAGTGCAGAAACCCTTTAAATGGTAGATGCCAGTGCCCAAAGCAGTGTTCAGAGCGAGTGCAACCATGCCAGTGCCTAAACCTTTGTCGAAGCGAGTGTCCATGTCAGTGCCCACACTCCAGTGTTGAAGGAAGTGCATCGCACCCGATTTTTAGACAGGGTCTCAACCAGTGTCGAAGTGAATACAGCACGAGTGTCGACGTGAGTGCAAACGCTACGTGTTGGGAAAAGTTCAAGCCTGTGTTAAAGTTACTTGGTGTTTTGATGATGTCTATGTACGCATTGTGTTAATATCTCTACTACATACCACGAATCATTCATAATATTCGATGGTGTCTAGTTATTCTTAATGTCTAAACTATATAACACATATCAATTATAAATAAAGATACCAAATCAAACAAATACCAAAGTCATTTATATAGTAAATAAAGGATTATCTTACATGTGATTGAAATTATTGTCTTATTCACGATGTCGAGTTAAGCAATACTTGACTAACGGGCAGAAGCTCTACATTCTTTGAAAGGTATACAAAGGAAACATAAACGTGAACTTCTTTTAATTAAAGATTTGTAATATAATAATTGTTTCAAAAGTTATTGGATTGATATAAATTTGGTGAGGGATACATGATATCCCTCAATCTTTTTCGCGCCTCGTTTGAAACTACAAATCGTGATTTGGACTTTAAGGAAATAGATTGATTGTGTAGCATTTTGTTTCACGTAAAGTGTGGTCAAGTCACGCAATGAAGTCTTATAAGGTGGTCCGTTTTTATGATGGTAAATTACAGCTGTATAAATGATATGGGGTAGGGCATCTTGTGCATTTCGTATTATTTACTAAACCGTGACCCACAAGGACGGTATCATCTGTTACATATGTCTGGATCTTTTTTTGTATATATGAGAATGCTGTATCGAAACCTAACACGTCCTGTTAAACTGACGGACAAGGATTTGCCTTCAACTATCTATTGGTAGATAACTGTGAGTACCTATCTGCTATTTAGTCAAAGGCAGATCTTATACTCGTTAATCATATTTAATTGACCAAAAGGTTTTATGCAGGAAACACACAAAAAAAAAAGTGGCGTATACAAATATTTATTTATAGGTCAGTAGTGTTGTGTTATTCCGTCCTTGTCAATTGTGATTCTTCAATCATTATCCGATTTTCATCGCCGTAGATATTTGCTACCAAGAACTGATCTTCAAATCGAAATTCGGGGATCTTCTGTCCAAGTTTTGAACAAGCAAAAGCTTCGAATATGGTCTCATCTCTATCAAACTTTAGACTTACATCAAAATGAAGTCGAGATCCAGGAGCTATAGTGGTTGGGTCATCTATATCGCGTTTAATATAAAGCTCGAATTGGTGGATCTTGTAAAAGCCTGAAAGATCATGTTTGCTTCCGTTTTCAATTGAGGTAGGATCATCAGAAGAGTAAATTACTTTAATGTACAAAAGTTAATATGAGGATTCAATATAGTATTATGTGTGATATAGACTTACTGGCATAAACGATGCATTCTTCCTCGGCATAAAATCTCTTTAAAATTCCATGCATTTGATTGCGCTCCGAAATCTTATCACCTCTACTGATAAGACGTGTTAGATCTCCAGGGGCTCTTAAAGAATTTCTATCTTTTAAGGATGAATTATAGGATAACTGATGGTATAGATTTACTGGTTTATTCACATCACTGTATGCATTTGCTGCTTCTTCATTGTATATATCATTCTTCACGTTTTTTCCTCCCCTTAGCTTCATTTCCAATATGTTCTTCTCTGTGTCAATTTCAAACTTTTGACGTTCGTAACCACAGACCTGAATAGCATAAGACCTTCTAGAAACCCGCTCTGTAAAGATCTCGGGGTAGTTACCATAGTATGCTGCACCTAATAAGGCTTCTTTACCGCTGGCATCAGACAAACATATACGGCTTCTTGGGATACTCAGAGCCTCGGACAATGTTTTCATAACAATTTTTTCAAGAAAATCACTCGTTTTTTTCTTTGCGTCTACTGAAAAGCCCGATAAAAAGATGTCATCGATGTCAAATAGACGAAACACATTACGTTGCATTCCGTTACACTTAATTGCTGAAGTCAAATCTCGTATAGTAGGCCAAAAAACATATTCCAAAAATTCGTATTTTGTAATAGACACTTGACAGCCTGGCGATTGAGTCACCGGGATAGTTTGTGCTTCGTTACTATCATGATCTAGTTTGTTCTATAGTAACGTCAATACCCGATATAATATTGGCATTCCTGTATTTACAGACTTTTAGATATTCGAGAAAGTTTCGTCTAAGCTCCAAAATATAAGCTGGGTCAGTCGTATCATGGGTTTTCTGATCTTTACAACATACAGTATTAGATATAAACAAGATCAGATTCGTAACAAGTCTAGCAACAAAATCAAACCCAAATGTAGCGGATCTCATGCCCCGGACATTTCTAAATCTATCTGAAGTCAATTCACCAGACCCATCAGCATCGCTGTCTTTTGGTGTATCATTACCGGCAATCTGGGTTGATAAATGTAAGGACAAATGACAGGTATCGTGATACAGGTTTATTTGAAGGAAACAGTTACTTTGCGCCCTTATTCCATGGAATTTATTCTTTTCAAAATATATAGCTGCTGCATCCTCTCGGTGAATAAGTAATAGTCGTTTGACGGAATCATCTTCTTTAATGATACCGGCAAGTTGAGCAATTTCACGCATTTCGGACTTGTTGCCAAAGAATTGATAACAGTTTTCCATAGTGATAACATATCTGTACTTGTCTTTATTTGAAAGATCCGGATTAGTCTTTGTAATTGAGCTGTGCACATGTTCCAGTACGTGTTTGAGTAAGTCAACTAGATATGCTTTGAAGTTCCCCTTCATAGCAGACATGAGCTTACTCAACGTAACAAACGACTCTGGTTCACGGATGCTAGTCTCTTTAACTTGGGCTCCCCATAAAGTTTTTCCGTCCAATGTTTCTTTTGCTGTGGGGATAAAGGGATTATGCCAATCTAAACCAGGCCTATTTACACACGTTAAATATGCTTCACTAGTTACACTCCAATTAATTACCAATCTGCGATGTTTGTCATGTTATCGTCTCTATCTTTCAAATCTATATAGGAACACGCGATCCCGTCATATCCCATATCTACATATAAAATAACAATATAAGTCACTTGTTAAATCATGTCGATATTAATTATTACCTAAACAAACAAGGGCATTGTATTGCGATGTGGTAGTATTTTCGTATTTATAAACTACAAAATTAGGTTGTGTTTCAAGTCCTCTACCATCTATACCATAAATTAAGGCACCCCGCATAGCTGCCGTATCACCTCTATTATCTATAACTAAATGTCCAATACTAAATGGGCTCCCAACAGGACATGCGGCCAGAATGCGTTTTTGCAAGTATACTATTATACCGAAACCCCCCACCAGATAGGTACACTTAATATTTCCATTAGCTTTCCTTATGTGTCTTTTCAAAAGACCAATTGTATTATCGACAACTTCATCAAAAACCTTTTCTCGCATAAATTTATAAGAAAGTCGAATTTCAAAATTATTGTCATCATATTCGACCGTTACACCTTCGTCTGTAATTATATCACCGTCCGGACCTCGCATCAATTTCAGCTCATTCAATATTTTACCCTGCGTAATTAAAAAAACCGTATCTACAAACACAATTATTATAGGAGGAACGACAAAAAAGCTGAATTGGAAACCTTACCATCACCAAAATCATCAAGCTCTACGAACTTTTCGTCACGTCCTTCACTAAAAGTACAACTCTCACAAATAGGCATATCGCTGTCACTTTCACTTTCACTGCCGCTGCCGTAGTTGCTGTCGCTAATGTTGATGCCATACATTTCTAGAATTTTACGACAGCAATCAGGAATAAAGTCTCTCTTAGCTTGTCCAAAAAATTTCTAGAATATAATATTATCAGAAGCCATGAACGATTATAAGTATTATACTCACCTTGTCTACAAGAAACTGGTCTGTCAGAGGTGTTAAGAGTGTTTCAAGCTCTTCCCTTTTGGACTTGTTATTCTTCCACGATTCTTTATCTGCACCAAAGCAAATATCCAAAAGGACTTCCTTCATTTTAAGATCCAAATATACGGATCCACAGTTCTTTCGAATTTCTGCGGTAATTTGACATCTACGAAAACTTTCCTTGTCACCTTGGTCCCGCTGCTTGGGCACTTCAAAAACAGCAATGCTAACCGTTTCTCCACCAGCATCGCAAATCATATACATATCACCTTCTGACATAATCCCATCTTTGGTACCGTTAGTCTGTCTTTTTATGACATCTGGTTTTCGTTCACAATAAAGGAGTGCAGCTGAAGACTCGTTTATGATTTTAAGACGATTTTCATTGTCGTTTTTGGAAATCAAACTCGCTTCAATAGCGATCAAACGCATAAGCGATTTTTGAACATCATTCCACTGTGTTGGGACGGTAATAACAAAACGTATATCTGCTTTGTCAACTTTCAAACCTGTTGTGATAAGTACATTTTGCATATGTTTGACTGTATAATCAAAAAACTCCCTAAAATAATCAATTGTAGCTCTTAGGCTTAAGAGTTCGAGTTCGCTAGTATTTCCAGAACGACGAAAAGCCCCTTTTTGTGCAATGGAAGAAGGGAGTTGCAATTTAAACTTTTCAAAGACTCGATGAGTATCCTTTACTTGACCAGATTTTATAAAGTTTAAGGCACTCATTCCCCAATGTAAAAGATGGAAGTTCCGATCACACACAATGATAGATGGTGTTTTATGTTGTAAATCGTTTTGCTTCGGCCTAAATGTTTTAAATATTTGTATGAAGATTATGGACTTTGTTTTATCAACTTACCAATCAGTAACATGATGGATGGATGGGTAGGTTTTTTCTCTCAACTCTTTTGTAGACAATCTGCCAGTAATAGCGTAACACGACCCTGAAAATGTGGTGCCAAAGTCTGGGTATGTCATATTAGTACACAAATCATACTGCTGTAGAATATTGCTCATTTATCACCTATACTGACGATATAGCCATAATCGCTATACTTAAACGCCATATTTTAGCACAGGAAGGAGCGAAAACAAAATATTTCAACCCATGTTCGTGTTTGTGCGATCTACTTTATGAAACCTTAAAGTTCGGAGCGTCCAGAGTTCGTAAAAACAAAGGACCCTTTTTTCTCATTTGACGTTGACGAAACTAACTTAGGCAACCTTCATGTGGAATTAAGAGTAGAAAATTCTTGCAAGCTTTGAATAAAAAGCAAGAATACCGATCCCTCGGATCTGTAAGCCTCGTCTTGTCCTTGCAATTTGATACTTTCTGATCTGCTTGGCTTGGTTTAAATATTAGAAGTCCGTTTTGTGATCTCCCTGAATGAATATGACTACTCGAACTCTCATTAACTGAATAAAGGGATTCGTGGATATACTGAATCTATCTGAAACCAGAAATAAGTACCCCCGTCCCCAATAAAGTAATACGTATTTCCAGAAAATTAAATTATTTATGAAACAGTGTATAGCACCACTCAAAAATAATAAGTCATCGTCTGAGCTGTCAAAATGCCAAAAAGGGATGCGAATTTATTGTTTAACAGATGCGAAAATAAAGCCACGACGAGTTGCATCGGCTATTTGTTCCAACTCATGTTCATCCTCGATACTCCAACGCTCTTCCATTGGAATCTCGGACAGGCCAACTTGCTTCAATTTCTTTTTATAATCCACACGCTTCTCGCGAAGTCTAAAAGGAAAGAGTTACACATAATGTTGTAAAGATTATAAAATAGGTGCAATACTTACGCTTCACGTCGTGCATTGCTTCTATAACCTGTGGTGATACAAAATGCTGTATCCTGCTCCATGTGCTGATATATGTTTTGAAACAATTGCATGAACTTGACTCTTCTTTCTTGTTCAGTGGGTTGAGGCAACTCTAATCGTGCGATAACAAGTTGTTTTTGTGCATGTTGTTCAATCACTTTATCCGCCACTTGTTCATCTGTATCCAGAGAATAATAACACTCATGTTCTGCCAATTTTCTCTTCATCAACATGCTTAAAGGGGCATGTGCTTCGATCACCGCACCTGTCTGTCCATTTCTACTTAAATAATCCAGGACGGTTTCTACCTGCGAAAGTCCTGCCAATCCATAATTCAAACCATAAACTAATTTTCGTTCCAGTAATTCTAAACTGGCAATAGCATCTTCACATGGATCATGGCCTTGTACATCACCTGGCTTTTTGTCTTCATCGCGGACTTGGATGGTGCGCTTCAGGTAACGTGTAGTCAAATCACGCAATGAGGGCTTATAAGGAGGTCCATTTTTATGATGGTAAATCACAGCTGTATCAATGATATGGGGGTGGCGCATCTTGAGGCATTTCATATCATTCACTAAACCATGACCCACAAGAATTGTATCATCTGTCACGTATGTCTGGATCTTTTTTTGTATATCTGCGAGTGTTGTGCTGACACCCTTGAGAGATTCCGCACTCACACCACTGATGTGTGTCACGTAGTCTGTAATTTCTTCGCTTGGCATCACAAATTCATTGATCAGTTGATTGTGGTCTAAATATTGGCATAAGTGTTAAGTTGATAGCAAACAATAAATGAAATAACACATTACTTCGATCGATAAGAGCTACTCTTGTAACAGCATACCCATCGACGGTTTTACACTATTTGTCAAAAAGTAAGTATCTTTATCATCCATTGTAATCATCTTACCATCTCACAATCCAATGCCACCAGATTTTTGGGTTGTAATCCAGTACCAGGTAATGTATCAACCCAACCATCTTCCAACTCACTCTCGGGGTCCATGACTTTGGGAATAGGAAAATCTTCAAATTTGAGTGTATCCTTTTCCATCAACAAAACTTCAGGGACAATAGCTCTTTTTTGATCCGGGTCTTTTTTTTTTTTTTTTTTTTTAATGGTTAGAAATTCTGACATGTCTGTACCTCCATCATATGCTTGCCTTTATCTTCTTCTTCTCGTTTCTTTTTCAATTCACCTTTAGATAAGGGTACTTCTAACAGATCCAGGAAACGATCATGAACTCGCTTATACTGATCAAACCCTGCAGCACTGATAAGACCCAAGACGTCTTGTTGAATAAAAGGGAAAAGAGGATCTTGGGTCATCTGTTGGTAAACAAGTGGGGCGCTTGTTTGTGACAAGACACGGGCTTCCATGGGCAGACCCATCTCGTTGGGATCGTAAATAGGTACATCGATCAAAATGGTTTTACGAATGGGTAATATTCCAGGGAAATCAGGTATCTCGGCAAGTTTGGATTGTTTACGTGATAAAGCTGTCAACAGTAAACCACGCGCATCCTTCATGGACGCAAAATCGTTCAATGGTTTGAAAAAGATCTTGGGATGAATAACAAGTTCATCGTTTACAAACTCGTAAGCGAGGCCCAGTTTACGGGCTCTGGCTGCCTTCTTTTTTTGTTTGGCGGTTAAAACGTCACTATCTGATTTAGGCTTTTTCGTAGTATCTGCATCTATAGAAAAATTTGATTGAGTCGAATGATCCAGACCGCCCTTCATCGTGCATACCACTTTGACTCATCGTAAGAGGTCGTTTGACGGGTGGTTCGTTCGAGATCTCCATTCAAGTTGAAAAAAAAAATGTAACCCCCCAATAAAAAAAAAGTATGCAGGTAAACAAAGGAGGGAACAGCGGCCAATCAAATCATGGTAAACGCTGAAAACATGAATTCTACCATTTATTTGTAGTCAATCACACTGTTGATGGCTGTAAAGGTGCATAGATTGTCGAAAAAAATGTAAACGCATCCCGTTGATCAAACCTTCTTTTAACGACATGGCTAATTTTAGTTTTCAATTTACATTTATTTATAACTATACCTGATGTTTTAACAGCATTATCTATCATTTTCTTCTAACGACTTTAGCAAGGATGTATCTTTATATATTGCTTTCTAGCAAGCATTAAACCAAATACCTGAATAGCGTGTTCACGCAGTGACATTGTGCGGGGCCGAGGAAAACATGTCCTAAACTCCGATAAGCCCGTTTGTTAAATGTTTTTTTTTTTTTTTTCAATTCGAGACCGAGGCTCTTTTTATAACCAATGTCAAGCAAAGCAGTTATTGAAAATTCTGATCAAATAACGATCTTGCGTATCAAACGTAAAAGAAATGAAGAGCCTTTAGATGCATTGCGTATGTTTTACCAATCTTACCTTTTAAAAGATATAGAGAATACAATGTCATTTATGCGTTTAATATAGTCGTTCACCAAGAAAATGAAAAACGTAGTAAAAAGAACTCTGAAAAGTTGAAGAATAGCGTATTAAAAGGTAATGATAAATACTTGAGGACCTTTGCACATTTTTCTTTCTGTTTTTTCTTACATTTCTGTTCATTCTCGTTCCTAATCTTTCTAGTGTCTGCCGCTGCACTTCCAACCTTGTTTCGTTTGGCCGAGACGGTCGAACAAAAGAGTTTTTCCGATTTGAACGAAGCCAAAAAGTTAAAAGTAAGGTGCCGCTGCTCATCAACATTTTACAGAGCCATAAGCTAAAGTTACACATGTCATAGGATCGTATTTCGAGACGTATTCAACCAGGTTCAAGTAGACCCCAAACACCCACCACTTTAGAAGAAAAAAAAGATCGCCTTGTTAGAGAACAAAAAGTGAGTTTTGATAATGGAATGTATCAGGGGTAGCTGCTGACATGACAATCGATCTTAGGAAGCTTCAAGTAAAGCTAGATACAGAGTGATTCACCAAAACAGATCAAGTCCGGATGAAGATGCTCCACCAGTGTAAATTAAGAAAAAAAAATGAACATGTATTATTATGGCTAACAGATATAAATGGAATAGTGTACAAAGTGCGGCTGAAAAGGCAGCCAAAGACCTTTTCCAAATGTATGAGGCTGTCAAAGACGAGGAGACCTCCAAAGCAAAGTATGTCTTGTCTAATTATTTTTCAGTAATTATGCACTAAACAGTTTTTGAAGTTTGTTTATGGATGACGACACGGAGGACCCTGATGACATAATGTGTAACTTCATTCCTATGGTCAAGGAATATTTGACATGTAAGTTTTTCTCGACATCTTGTTTGATAAGAATGCTGATGGGTTTACTTCAATAGTGCAAGAAAGGGAAACGGAGAAGGAAGAGGATTATGTATATGATGTTTATTATAGAGACGATAACAGTTTTGAGCAAGGCATCAACTCAAAGAATGTTGGTTCTCTTGTTTGGTTTGACGATACTTCAGAGTATCTGGATGATGATTCTGACAGCGAATTGGGAGATGATGTAGATGAGGACTCAAATGGTAAATATAGACTAGAAGCGCATTATGCTATGCTTGTATAGTGATAATTTTTTTAAAAACATTTAAGCTGAGGACTATTACCAAAACGACTATCCCGAAGAGGAGGATAGTGATGAATTCGAAGACCGTAAGTCCTTTTCGTCATACTCATGACTGATTTATTAATATTTCTATATGTATTTATACAGAAAATGGGTTTGAACTTTCAAGTGATGAAGACGATTATGTATTGTAGAATTTGATAAACTCGACTTAAATACTAGACAGATAGTCAGCAGGAATCGCTTTTTTTTTTTTTAAAAAAAAAAAATGTTTTGTGCATGATTGAAAAGTATACTGGGTAAACAACTCACTATTGTGTAAAATAAGAGCTTAGGCATATTTATTTTAGTAAGAGCTGAGTAACTATTGTTCTTTAATACTTATGAAACCAGGAAACTGATCTGGAAAAAGAGAGAATATCGGACTGCTCCTTGTTGTTTAGTATGCAAAAGGATCGGCCTGACATCGTGATTATACCTATAAAAAAACGAGATAATTATGAATATTAATAAGTTTGTACTGGAATTAATTGCATTCGTTTCTCTTCTGAAACCGACGCCAGTTAACCGATCAGGCTACTCAGTGTCTTCAATGTTGTTAAAACCAAAATACGTAAAAATAATCCATGGGGTATCAGTCCTTAGGGTCCTTGTTGAGGAATAGTGTTAGCAATCCCAAATTTAACTTTGTTTTTTAAATGGATATTGCAAATATGTACCACTCTTGATTCTACCACCTATTTGATCCGCAGGTATACATATAGAGTACTCCCAAAAAAAGACTTAACTCGTTGCCCCGACAAGTGAGTTAAATTTATTAGAACTATAGATAGCGATAAAGGAACAACCCATATATTCGTTAACGAAGTATGCCCTATTTGTTAATGATTTACTTTTTGCCTTGTTTGTATCGACAATTGTTTTAAAAAAGCATATATTTTTCGGACAGCAGTAAAAAATTATACGGAAAAGTTAACAGAAAACTTAGACAACGACTGTCATTTACCAAACAATACGAGAACAATACTAGTTTTCATTTTAAGACGTCCAAATTCCAAAATGCCGTAGGATATTTCATCAACGGAGGCAAATTTCTGCCATAGCAGTTTTAAAAGCATCCTTGGTTTTAGGGTTAAAAGTATTCAAGGAAGTAAATGTTGATAAATATAAAAACGGTGCTTTCTTTATTGCACTTTAGCTAACCAGTTAAATATATAGATCAGTCTATAAATAAAACCCGTTCAAACACTTTTTCCTTCCCTTCTTCTATTCATTTCTTTATGTATACATTCATATATGACACGACATTTTTTAGGGAAGTGATAAGTATCGTGAAAAGGTTAGAACGGTCGTCCCAATAATTTTGTCGCCTGGAGTAAAACAAAATATCGTCTAATCAGAAGTAAAATGTCACCCTACAAAAAGATAAGTGTCGTTTTACAAGTAAATCGAAATAGCGGGAACTTAATTCATTATCAAGATAAAGCTTGTATTTAGAAGCTTCCCCAATAAATAGGTTTTTGAAGAAGAAAGGTAGGTCATCATTGTACTTGTTGGTTTAAGATAAAAAAAAATGGTGTGATTTAATAGAGAAGCAAAAGAGACGAGAACTGGTGGGCACTTGTTATGGTTCATTCAATTTCAAATGAATCTCAATTAAGTGAAATAACCAGCTCTTTAAATATTATACAAAATAATGTGATGTGTCCCCACCTAAAGCTTTATTTACATAACACATTTTAAAAATATAGCTCCAATTGTTGTATGAGATTGAGCTCTTATTCCAGTACCTTGAGAGGTTACAAGTCTCGTTTATATGCATATACGCGGCTGATTTTACTAAAGAAAATCCCCAAAAACTTAGTTAAACTTTCAACCACATCTATGACAGTGTCATGTGTGTCACTATCAACGGGATTTAAGGAATGGTCTTTGTTCTCTTCAATAAATTGCTAGGCCGACCTCTGTCGAGCGACATTGAGGAGGATTGAAAGACAGTTTCAGGCGGCTAAGTGATTGTGCAACATTGAACAGACTATAAGGTGGTCAGAATCATGGGTCTATCTATTAACTCTTACTCTTTCTTTATTGCTATCTTAGGTCTATATATGGCTTTTTATCAAAGCGACTACAGTTTTATTGTGAGCCTTGGTAAGAAAGGTTCTTTTACAAAAAGGAAGTTATGTTTACATAATTCGTTGAATAGATTTTGGCAACAGCTTTTCAGGGACTTGTTGTGCTATAACACCTAGACTTTCATCGAAACAATCGAGAGCATCAGAATACCCAGAATTTCTCCATGTTAACAATTGGTACATCAAAAATAACATCATTCATTCCTCGTTTTAACATTTAACTTTAGGCCAGAACAATATGAATTTCAACGTAAAACACCATCCATCATTGCGTACGACCGAAATTTACACCTTCTGCATTGGGGAATGACAGCATTCAACTTAAGAAAAAACGGTCAATTGAAGGATGATCAGCGAATTGTAGAAAAATTCAAATTTGGTCTTCCAACATCTATTGCTCAAAAAGGAGCTTTTCGTCCGGCTGGTAATACAAGCATAAATCAGCTTATAAATATGAGAGCTGCAATTGATTTTTTCAGAGAAATTATGGATCACACTGTTGCCAACCTTTTAAACGACGAAAAAGAAAATATTCGCTTTGTAATCACTGTCCCAGAACAGTGGAATGATGCTCAAAAGTCGCTAATGCGCTTTGTCGCTATTGAAGCAGGATTGATTTCGGAGGACGATTTTGAACAGCGGCTACTGATTATTAACGAGTCTTTGGCTGCATTGTTATATTGTGAACGAAACACAAACATTGATGGCAAAAAATATAATGATAAAAAAAATGAATTTATGTTGAAGAACGATAAATATATGATTTGTGATGCTGGCGGTGCCACTGTCAGTATTGCTGTTTTCGAAGCAGCCCAGCATAACAATGATAATTTTCGCAGATGTCAACTTACTGCAGGAATCGAATATAATTGCGGATCAGCTTTTTTGGATTTGAAAATGAAGGAGGCTCTTTTAAATATTTGTTTTGGCGCAGATAAAGAAGCTTGGAAGGATAACAATTCAAAGAAAGAAGCACTCGAGTTATTGATAACACCTTTGGTAGAACAGTTTCGCTTGAGCAAGGTATTAAAATCATAATATATACTTGGCATTTGTTAATCTTTATGATAGACAAATTTTGGAAAAGCAAAAAAAGACTTTATACCCGATTGCTGTTACGAAATTCAAGAAATGTATGACTCCTATAACAGTGATAAAGACGATGATGGTCCAGTCGTTCGGGGTATTCCAGATTGTAAAGCATGTGAGTTTACTAACGGGCATGATGAACAGTTCGTGGAACTTGACAATTTTGGAGATGGTAAATTTCACAATCAACAATCCATTCATGTCCTCATGATTATAACTATGTTTGTAGACACTTTTTTTGTTATTACACAAGGTAAAATTTTGGATCAATTGAAATTACAAAAAGTGCTCGTCGACGGTGTGAAAGTTGAAGTTGATGATACTCAATGCACAATCAGACTTTCTTACAAATTCATGCGTGAAAATGTTTTCAACCAAATTGTTAAAGACACTCTGAGTCTTTTAAGAAGACAATTAAAGAAAGCTAACGGAGGTATCAAGCGTACCTACATGGTGGGCGGATTTGGTGGATCACCATACTTACAAAAACGTATAATGAAAGAGTTTTCTTCTGGTAGTCCATATGACATAGGGGACTTAGTTGTAAATGATATAGGGGATTCGGCAACAATGCGAGGTGCCTTAATTAATGGTATTGATGAACGTAGAAAAACACCCCAATCAGACATTGTAGTGGATTTATACACGACAAATTACATTGGGAAGTATAATGTTTTCATTTGTTTAGGTAATATGCGGGAATGTTGAGATAACTGATGGCTAATATAGTGGTATTTTACTTTTAGACATCGGGTACAACGGAACCGCATGTTCTTATAGAGATTTAAGAAAATGTGGCGACAAAATGACAGAAATTATAAACTGGTAACTAATTTCATTGTACGTTATTATGGCTTTAACGTATATGTATAGGCCTGGTTTAAATGAGGAAAGATTTATTATTCCCACAGCAAAAGAAACTTTGGATGGAAAAACTTTATGGGGAGCGCAGGTTAGAGAGAGTGCCAACCGCAAACCAGAATCATTTGTGGTACCGAGCAAACTTATGTCCGCTCTAAAAGGAAGCTTTAAAAAATATCTTATTGAGTTCCTGAAAGCTGTGTTTGAGCATATACATAGTGTAATTACGGAAGGGGATCTAGATCTTTCCGAAAAAAGCAGGTGCAGATATGTTATCACGATGGAAAACTGTTATCATTTCTTTAATAGTAAGCAAGAAATGCGTAAAATTGCTTTGTTAGCAGGTATAATTAATGAAACCGATTCCTTTGACCGATTACTCCTTATCCGTCGAAGTGATGCAGCAGCTATACATTTTGAAACTACCGAGTATTCCGGAGAAAAAGCGCGCAATAACCTTTTTCTTCAAATAAATCTGTATCACGATACCTGCCATTTGTCATTGCACGAGTCGACTAGGATCACTGGTTACGACGATATAAAAGAGAGCAATAATGAAAGTTCTGACATATCCACCTCCAACAGGCTTCGAAATGTTCGAAGCATAAGGTCTGCTACATTTGGATTCGATTTTATTGCTACACTTGTTACGAATTTGAGCTCATTTATATTTAATTTATTTTGTTGTGAAGATCAAAAATCTCATAATAGAACTAACGTGGCCTATATTTTGGAGCTTAGGCGTAACTTTCTGGAATACGTGAAAGTATGTATCTGTATGAGTGCCAATATCATTTCACTTCTGACATTCTTATAGGGAAAACTAGATTTCAATAGTAACGAGGCACAAACTATCCAGGTAACTAAATCCCCAGGTTGTCAAATATCCATCACAAAGTATGAAGTTTTGGAGTATGTTTTCCGGCCTGCCATTAGAGAATTGGCTTCGGCTATTAAACAAAACGGAATGCAACGCAACGTGTTTAGTCTGTTCAATATCCACAGAATTTTTTTATCTGGTTTCTTAATAGAGACGAAAAAAGAAACATATGATTTTCTCGAGAAAATTGTTTTAAGAACATTGTCTGGGATTTTGGAAATCCCAAGAAGCCGTATTTGTTCGTCTGCTGTTAACGGTAAAGAAGCACTATTAGGTGCGGCGTACTATGGTAACCACCCTGAGCAATTTACAGAACGAGTCTCCAGAGGTTCTTATGCTGTTCAAGTTCGTGGTTATAAATGCCAAGAGTTTGAGATGGATGTAAAGAAGAATATATCGGGAATGGAGTTAAAGGGAGGAAAAGACATGAAGAATGATATATACAATGAAGAAGCAGCAAACGCTTTTATTGACGAGAGTAAACCAGTACAGTTGTATTATCAGGCCTCTTACAATCAATCTTTAGAAGATAATAGTTCTTTAATTTCCCCTGGCAAAGTAATGCTCTTTATCAGTAGAGGCGATAAGATTTCGGCGCATAACGAAATGCATGGAGTTGCAAAAAGATTCTATGCTAAAGAAGAATGCGTGGTATATGTTGGTAAGATTATATTACATACAGAGTCCCATCATATTTTTGTAATAATTTCTCTATTTAACCAATCAAAGCAATTTACTCTTCCGAGAATTCTACTTCACCTAAAAGCAACAGTAATGTTGATCTTACAAAATTTGACAAAATCCATCAGTTCGAGCTTTACATCAAACGCGATAAAGATGACCCAACAACTACAGATCCCGGTTCCCGTCTGTACTTTGACGTATGTTTAAAATTCGATAAGGAAGAATTTCGCTTCGAAGCATTGCCTTGTTTAAAACTTGGACATAGGATTCCCGAGTTCCGTTCCCGAGATGAGTATCTGGTTGCAAATATATATGGTGATAGAGACCGAATTAAAATTGGAAATATAGAAATTGTTCCAATTGAGGCAAACGTTTTACAAGTTGCAGATAGTTAAAAGGAGCCAATAAAGCATGGGTTATGTAACAAAATTTTATTCCAGTGATATTAAAACAAATGCCTGGCCAAAAATATACACATTTGTATACGTGTGTAGAGTATATAGGAAAGTTTAATTTCTTCAAATTTCTTCTTTCAGATTCACGATTAAATGAATGCGCTTACTTATATCTGCGCTATCACTATTAAGTGTCGTATCTTTATATTTTGAATAATTCCAATAACTCAACGCAATCACGGTAGTGTCGACGTACGTATTAGTTTTAAATCTCGCCATTTGCCATAGTGCACAAAAAGAAGTAGTCTATATAAAAAAATACCTTGTTTTTTAACAAGATAATTTACCAGAACATACTGGATGACTTCCAAAATACAAAATAGAATTAAATAGAATAGAATTAACTTCGGAAATTTGATTTTCCGAGTTAATTTTACTTCTGTTCCAAAACACTGAAAATAGAATTAACTTTTTTGACCCGTACCATATATGCAAAACTCTACCTAAACAGCTATATTATCAGATGACAATGATGTTTGAATACATCCAGACACCGGTAACCAAGATAGTTTAACTATTATCAATGATGCTCCTTCCGTTCGCACTAAAACCCATCAGTTTTATATGCACAGTAGCAACTCACTGTTACTTCTCCTGAAAGGGCAAAAAAGACGGTTCTCAGAAGCGTAAAAGAGCCAAATAAATAAACTGTTTTGATAAATATTATTCATAGACCTTATATTTATTATCTAAATGTTATTAGCGTTTATCAGAAATGAATTATTTAATAGAAAGATGATTTTTTTGTTAATTTTTTTTAATTCGGGGGGGTAGGGGGGTCGAATTAACTTCAAAAATTTAAGCGGTGAAATTTAAGGTTAATTCCCCGTTACACAACCCATTTTGCATTTTGGAAGTCATCCATTATTAGCGTTTATCAGAAACAAAGTATTTAATAGAAATGTAATTTTTTTTTTTGGAGTTAATTCTATTTTAATTCGGGGGGGGGGGGGGTAGGGGGATCGAATTAACTTCAAAAATTTAAGCAGTGAAATTTAAGGTTACTTCCACGTTACACAACCCAAAAAATTAAGTCTATTCTATTTAATTCTATTTTGCATTTTGGAAGTCATCCACTATCATTCAAACTTATTTAGTGTGAAACAGAGCTGTTGAGTGCATCATTATCAAAAGTAATAACTACATTGTAATCTGCGAATGGTCCTGACAGTAAAATATTTCATTTCTAATATTTCTACATAGCAACTGTCCTAGTTATTCCATCAAATCTTGACTGCTGTAAAAAAAAATTGGGCGTAAGACGTCCAGTCTGTCGTATTTGACGCCTAATTCCACGAATATAATTACTCTTATCTTGTCACTCAATTATAATACATATAACCTATGTATTATAAGTACCATATTGCGAATACATTCCTATTGGTACGAGACAGTACCAGCTCCCTCATATGTCAAACTGAGATCAGATTTCATAATCGTTCCTGGATTGGTCGAGTAGCTGCCGAATCTTCTGGTTTCTCACAAACTATAATGCTCTAGAAGTGCCGGATACGGGTCAACTAGCTTCTTGTATATAACGATAAGCTATGTTTCATATGTAACTGATTTTTAAATCTAATTCTACCATTTTCCCAGTTTGCGGGTAAATAGTCAATTCGATCTACGCAGGAATATAAAAAGGACCTCTATTTTTATCATGACAAACTCTCCAACTTATAATAAAGGATTATAGAGTCTCATTTCTTTACTTGCTTTATTTTCCCATTTACATTTCCCTTTTTTATCTTCAATTATCACACAGTCAACGATAAATGGCCCGTTTATGACGCATATCTGTAAGCCTTTTCCCTCAGTTTTATACTGTATGTAGAATCATCGCCAAATAAGACTTACAGGGCTGGGATTCTATGCTTGAGCTTCTTATTTTGAAGCTTGCAAAATATTCTCATCCCTAATCACACGAAGGTTGTCCTAGTTAGTTTCGTCGATGTCGATGTCGATGTCGAATTAGGAAAAAGAGGTCGTCATTTTTTTCCAAGGAATTGTAAAAGCCCGAACTTCAAGCGGATCGCACAAACACAAACATCAATTAAAATATATATATATATATATATTTCGCTCTTTCCTGTGTTAAGATATGGCGTTCAAGTATAGTGATTATGGTATAATCGTTAGCATAGGTAATAACTGAACAATACTCCAAAGCAGTTTGATTTATTTACAAATGCGACATGCACAGATTTCGGCACCACATTTTCAGGGGCATGTTACGCTATTACTGGCAGATTGTCTACAAAAGAGTTAAGAGAAACAACAATCCCAAGGATTTTGCATGTTACTGATTGGTAAATGAAAAAATAAAAACGAAGTCCTTTAACCTTCATATAAACATTAAAAACTTTAGGCCAAAGCAAAATAATTTACAGCAGAAAATACCATCTATCATTGTATGTGATCGGAACTTCCACCTTTTGCTTTGGGGAATGAGTGCCTTAAACTTTACAAAATCTGGTCAAGTAAAGGATGGTCATCGAGTCCTTGAAAAGTTTAAATTACAACTCCCTTCGTCCATTGCACAGAAAGGGGCTTTTCGCCGTACTGGAAATACTAGCCAACTCGAGCTTTTATGTCTGAGAGCTACAATTGATTATTTTAGGGAGATTTTTGATCACACCGTCAATGTCATGCAAAATGGCAATATAGTACAAGATTTTAAAATTGAAAAAGATGATATACGTTTTGTTATTACCGTCCCAATACAGTGGAATGACGTCCAAAAGTCGCTTATGCGTTTGATCGCTATTGAAGCAGGGTTGATTTCCAAATACGACAATGAAAATCGTTTAAAAATCATTAGCGAGTCTTCAGCTGCACTTCTCTATTGTGAACGGAAACCAGATGCGAGATATGGAATTATGTCAGAGGGTGAGAAGTACATGATTTGCGATGCTGGTGGGGGGACGGTGAGCATTGCTGTCTTCGAAGTACCCAAACAGGGAGACAAAAATTACAACGATAGTTTTCGTAGATGTCAACTTACCGCAGCAAGCCTAAAGAGATGTGGATCTGCATATTTGGATCTTAAAATGAAGGAGATTCTTTTGGATATTTGTTTTGGTGCAGATAAAGAATTGTGGAAGGATAATAAGTTAATAAGAGAAGAGCTTGAATCATATATAGCACCTTTGACAGACCAGTTTCTTGTTAGCAAGGTAAGCGTAAAAGCAATACTCATTCGTGATTTCTGATAATATTACACTGTAGACGATTTTTGGAAAGGCCAAAAAAGACTTTGCTCCTGATTGCTGTCGTAAAGTTGACAGCCATAGCGACAACGATAGTAACCACAATAGTGACTACGATAGTAACCACAATAGTGACTACGATAGTAACCACAATAGTGACTACGATAGTGATTACGATAGTGACTACGATAGTTACGACGAAGATGGAGGATATAGATATAGAAATCGCTACAAGAATTCACATGTAATACCCGTTTGTGAAATGTGTACTTTTCGTCAAGGATGTGACGAAAACTTCGTAGAACTTGATGATTTTGGCGAGGGTAAAATTTAAAATTCAGCATTTGTGTCTTGATTTTAACAATGATTTTGTTTGCAGGCATGGTTTTTTCAAGTACTCAGGGTAAAATATTAAATCAGCTGAAATTGCGGCAAGGCCCTGATGGTGTACCAATTACGGAAGAAGGTGTAACAGTCGACCTTGGTGAATATCATTTTGAAATTACACTTTCTTATAAATACATGCGAGAAAAGGTTTTTGATGAAGTAATCGATAATACAATTGATCTTTTGAAGAGACAGATAAAGAAAGCCAATGGAAACATCAAATATACCTATCTGGTGGGAGGTTTTGGTGGATCACCATACTTACGTAAACGTATCCTAAAAGCATTTCCTGTTAAGAGTCCACTATATCTTGGTGTTTTGATCCAGGATGATAGAGGTGACATAGCAGCAATGAGGGGTGCCTTAATATATGGTATTGATGGCAGTAGATATGAGCCTCAACCTGATGTTGTAGTTTACAAATACGAAAATACTACCACGTCCCAGTACAATACACTTGTTTGTTTAGGTGATAAATAATATCGACATACATTTACTAGTGACTTATATTGCCGTTTTATTGTAGATATCGGATATAATGGAATCGCGTGTTCTTATAAAAATTTAAAAAATAACGATGATGACATGACAGACATCGTAGATTGGTAATTAAGTGGATTATAACTTATGGGGCATATTTAACGTGTACAAATAGGCCTGGTTTAGATTGGGATAATCCCACCATCCCCACAGCAAAAGAAACATTAGATGGAAACACTTTATGGGGAGCTCAAGTTAAAGAGACTGACATCCGCAAGCCAGAGTCGTTTGTTACGTTGAGTAAACTTATGTCTGCTATGAAGGGAATTTTTAAGGGATATCTTATTGAATTACTAACAGTCGTGCTGAAACATGTGCACAGTTCAATTAAAAAGACTAATCCGGATCTGTTAAATACAAACAAGTACAGATATGTTATCACTATGGAAAACTGTTATCAATTCTTTGGTAACAAGTCCGAAATGCGTGAAATTGCTCAACTTGCCGGTATCATTAAAAAAGATGATTCTCCCAAACGACTATTGCTTATTCGCCGTGAGGATGCAGCAGCTATATATTTTGAAAAGAACAAATTCCTTGAAAAAAAAGCGCAAAGTAACTGTTTTCTTCAAATAAGCCTGTATCACGATACCTGTCATTTGTCCTTACATTTATCAACCCAAATTGCCGGTAATGACACACCAAAAGACAGCGATGCTAATCGATTTGGGGAAGAAACTTCAGATAGGTTTAGAAATGTCCGGAGCATGAGATCCGCTACATTTGGGTTTGACTTTGTTGCTAGACTTGTTACAAATCTGAGCTTGTTTATATCAAATACTGTATGTTGCAAAGATCAGAAAACCCATGATACGGCTGACTCAGCCTATATTTTGGAGCTTAGACGAAACTTTCTCGAATATCTAAAAGTTTGTAAATACAGCAGCGCCAATATCATATCGTTTATTAATGTTACTATAGGACAAACTAGATCATAATAGTAACGAAACACAAACTATCCAAGTGACTAAATCGCCAGGTTGTCAAGTATCTATCACGAAATACGAATTTTTGGAATATGTTTTTTGGCCTGCTATACGAGATTTGACTTCAGCGATTAAGTGTAACGGAATGCAACGTAATGTGTTTCGTCTATTTGACATCGATTGGATTTTTTTATCCGGCTTTTCAGTAGCAGCAAAGAAAGAAACGAGTGATTTTCTTGAAAAAATTGTTATAAAAACATTGTCTGAGGCTCTGTGTGTCCCAAGAAGTAGTATATGTTCGTCTGCTACCATCGGCAAAGAAGCATTATTAGGTGCAGCGTACTACGGTAACTATCCCGAGACCTTTACAGAGCGGGTTTCTAGAAGGTCTTATGCTATTCAAGTTCGTGGTTACAAACGTCAAAAGTTTGAAATTGACACAGAGAAGAGCTTATCAGAAATGAAGCTAAGGGGAGGAAAAAACGTGAAGAATGATATATACAATGAAGAAGCAGCAAATGCATACAGTGATGTGGACAGACCAGTAAATCTGTACTATCAGTCATCCTATAATTCATCTTTAAAAGATAGTGATTCTTTAAGAACCCCTGACGATGTAACATTCCTAATCAGTAGAGGTGATAAGATTTCGGAGTGCAATCAAATGCATGGAATTTCAAAGAGATTTTATGCTGAGGAAGAATGTATCGTTTATGCCAGTAAGTATATATCACACATTGTATAGTATTACATCCTCTTAGTAACTTTTGTATCTAACTGAAGCAATATACTATTCTGAGGATTCTACTACAATCGAAAACGGAAGCAGACAGTATCTTAAAAGCTTTAACAAAATCCATCAATTCGAACTTTATATTAAATGCGATATAGATGACCCAACCACTACAGCTCCTGGATCTCGACTTCATTTTGATGTAACTCTAAAGTTTGATAGAGATGAATCCATATTCGAAGCTTTTGCTTGTTCAAAACTTGGACAGAAGATCCCTGAATTTCGATTTCAAGATCAGTTCCTGGTAGCAAATATCTACGGCGATGAGGATCGGATTTTGATTGAAGAACCACGGGGACGGATCAATACAACACTTCCAAACTATAATCATAATTACAAAAATGAAATAAATGTATAATTGAAAAATAAATATTACAAATATGGACTTATAAAAAAGTCGATTTTTCCCCCATTCGATCTAAGAGTAAAAGGTAGCTTATGTTACAACAAAGTAATTAGTAACTATAAGGAAAAAAAATATGTAGAACAAATCCCATTTTTGATCATTACGAAACAGAAGGGGTCAATGCTAATAGATAATTCGTAAAGATAAAAATTAGATAATTGGCTCAAGATTCCTGGTTTTTTTTTTTATGTGTGGGTGTTTGGCTAAAAGTACACTTTTCTTGCCCAAAAAGTCTCGAGCACAAAAAATCGTCCCTGCAAAGTTTAGGGAATTTGGCTGGGAAGAAATTCCCGGGAACTTTTCTTAAAAATTAAGGAAATGATTTTTTTAATGTTTGGCACCCCCTATTTTTTAATGTTTGGGATCCCTTATTATGGAGCTACCGCACGGTCGTACCAAGCTTTTTATGTGCTACTTGAATGTAGCAGTCAATTAATTAATCAAAGAATATTTGCATCGAAATAACAGTAAGGTAAACAAATAAATTGTCCCCGATATTAAATATCAGTATTATGTTAACAATTGGCGATGTTTGTTCGCACTGCTGCATCTGTTCAGCTTCATCTAACTATTTGTAATTTTTTGGCTGAGTCGCGGTAACACATATTATGTACGACGCGAAGACCAACTTATATGAACAGGGTGTAATAAAATGTCTTTTATATCGTTTTCTTACTTTTTACAATCTTTAGCTTGTTTTCAAATATGAGTAACGCAAAAAAAATTAAATATGTTGTCGGTATAGGTTAGTGGCAATACAACAAATACATAGCCAAATATTACAACGTTTTGTACAATAGAATTTGGATCTACCACTTCAGGAGTTTCTATTGCTCTTGTAGATGACCCATTTGATATCACTACTGTTACGTCTTGGTACTTTATATTGTAAAAATATAATTGACTTTACAAATATTAAGCTTTTAATATAGGGAGGATTCAAAGAAACGCTTTCAAACATTCCATTCTTCAATTTTATATCCAAACGACGACAGCGATATTCCATTATGTGGTGTTGCATTCGAGGACGTCGGAAATAAGGGTGTTTACGTAGCCAACATCGGACAGTATATTGTCGATATTGATGCTTCGAATGATAAGCTTGGCCAACTGATGAACGGTCTGACTATCAAAAAAGTTGTCGCTGATTTCTTATACCACTTTCTTTATCTTGGTATACAAAGACTAAGAAGGCATGACAAACTTGTCCAAAATGAACGTTTTCAAAATTTTGTTACAGAAGAATTTTTCGAGGAAGAGATTGATGCCATACGCTATTGTCTCGTTTGTCCAACTGATCGACAAGAATTTATGAAAGATTGCTTTATCGAGGCCGGAATCATCGAAGAGACCGAGGCTGAATACCGGCTTTCATTT
Source organism: Mucor mucedo (assembly GCF_025094135.1). Taxonomy (NCBI): domain Eukaryota; kingdom Fungi; phylum Mucoromycota; class Mucoromycetes; order Mucorales; family Mucoraceae; genus Mucor; species Mucor mucedo. The sequence goes on along the minus strand of NW_026252328.1, from coordinate 130,889 downwards.
GTTACTGAAGCAGTTGCTACGGCTCATTATCAACTTTCCCTTGACAGGAATGTATCCAAAATTCAAAATGATCAAAACTATCTTGTTTGCGATATAAGCGATGTCTCTGTTGGAATAGCCAGAATCCATGCTGCCTCCACTGAGTCCCTTAGCACCGTTACGGAAGTCTCTGATGATATCACACAAGGATCAATAAATTTGGAGGGCAGGTTTAGAAACTACTTGACAGAACATATGACAGAGTTAAACTTGAACACTTCACTGATAGATCAATTTGTTAATGCATTCACAGAAGACATTAAGGTAAAAACTTGCCACTTTTATTTACGTTTTATTCCCATCTAATGGTTCTAATAGTATGAGTTTACCATGGATTCTCCAGAAATGACTGCCTTCTCACAAGCGGATGCTAATAACGATGTTGTTGAATTTACTTATGAAGACCTCAACAGAATTGTCTTTGAACCCTTTATCGAAAGCACAACTAACTTCATATCAAATGCTGGCAAAACTCATGGCCAATGCGAGATCTTTTTCTTCGGAAAATATGGTGTTGATGCATACTTGGCTGAAAAACTTACAAGGGCCAACCCGGGGAGGTTGGAATATTATCATTCTTTTATTAAAGATTCACACGAGAGGATTTCCTCCGGCGCAGTATCTTCTGTATTAAGCACTTACAAATCCCAAATTCCCTTTTTTTCTGACAAACAATCGTCAAGACAAGAAACTATTTTGGAAGAAAATAGTATTATCATTAATGGGGATTATAGTTACGACTTCATTGTTGCAATCGGTTTGTATCTGATACAGTCTCCAAACTCCAATTGTTTTTTAACATCTCACGATTGTTTGCTTATTTAGACTTTGGTAACACGTCCTCTGGGTGCTCATATGTCAAACTAAGGGATAATAAAGGCAGACCGGCAAGTACACAAAGTATCAAGACTATAAAAGAAGATTGGTAATGTTCATTTAAGAGTTTAAAACTCCAATAATAATATATTAAGTCAAAAAATTATAGGCCAGCGTGTAATGCACTCGAGTTCGAAAAAGTCCCTACTTTGTTAATGTACGGCAAGAATATGAAGCCGAAATACTGGGGTGAAGAAGCAAGGCTTCAAGCAAAGCGCCATCAAGACCTCAATCTTTTGGGAAACTTTAAGCTGTTTTTACGTCCGGATCCTCTAGAAAAGCTTTATGACCAGAACCATGATCTGGAAGAAACGAAAGAGCAGGGAGAGTTTGTTAATGATAGAAACGAAACGAGAAATTTTACTGCGGTCAAAGTAATTGCTGATTATCTCAAGCTTTTTAAAAATCACATCATTGAGCACATCGTTACTAAAGAATATAATGATAACTTCAACGACTTTACCAGAGCAAGACTTCTAAGAAAATACAAGATGAGATATGTGATTACTGTACCAGCGATTTGGGATATGCCAGCGCGAGATACCATGGTGCAAGCTGCCATTAAAGCTGGAATGATAACAAGAAGGGATTTAGATAGGCTTATTATAATCAGTGAGGCTGAGGCAGTAGCATTGTCATGTGAAAAGAGATTTACCGAATATTTTAATAAGGCGGATGGTAGCGTAGACGATACAAACTTTATTGTCTGTGATGCTGGCGGAGGAACTGTTGATTTAGTTACTTTTAATTTACAATACAATGAAAAAAAGGAGGCAATGCTTTGTCAAATCGGCGATGGTGTTGGTGATACATGTGGATCAACTCTTCTCGATGTGAGATTTAAAAAGTACCTATTCGATTTTTACCTTAGCTGCGGAGTAAATATCGACGAATCAAATATTCAGCTCGACGATGTTATGCAAGAATTCATTAAAAACCAAAAGGTAATGAACATTACTCTTAATATATAAGTATTAATAACACGATTTTTAATAATAGCCCGGTTTCATGCCCAATTCGTATGGTGATAGTTATTACGAAATAGATTTGCCGGGAAAGGGTGTTATAAATACTTCCAGCAACTCCAACTACATATTGGCTAATGGAAATACAACGCTTAAAATGAAAAACCAAGATATGAAAGAGAAAATATTCGACCCTATTGTTGAACGCATTATTTCTCTGATCAATAATCAATTAGAAGAAGCCGAAAGAGGATGCGCAAAAATTAACGCAATTTTGATGGTTGGAGGCTTTTCACAATCCAGATATCTGCAGCAACGCATCAAAGATAAGTATAAAGGTAGGTGTCATGTAAGCGTTCCTTATGATGGTGTTACGACTATTTCTCACGGTGCTGCTTCTTATGCCTTAAATCCTCGTTTACTATCAAAAAAATTTGCCAACCAATCCCTTGGTTTACAGGTAAGGTCACCTTTTATGAAGAGCTTGACGGATTTGGACAAGGAAAAAATCAAAGGCCCCGACGGAGACGAAAATTTCGAAAAAGATCGCTTAGAGTATTTTGTAACAAGAGGTGAAGAATTGGAAGGCGAGCGACAAACGGTACACAAAAAAGATGTGTATGTCGTATACCCCAACGCTGCAGTAATAGGTACTTACAATAATAATTGCAATAAATCCCTCACAGCTGCTAATTTTTAAATCAGCAATATTTTCTTGCGATTCCAAACAGGATGCTAACAATAAATACCTTACTACAAGTCATGCTAAAATAGCGGAAGCCAAAATTATCATGCCATGTATGGCTGGAATGGATGGAAAATCAATTTACTTCACAGTTAGTCTTCAGATAGAGCATATAGGAGTCACTGTTACTATTGAATGTCAAGATCCAGCAATCAATGCAGAAGTCCAAAAAATCACCAAAAATCGAAAGTCATCTCTTAAGTTCAAGCCCCAGTGTAGTCTTAATGTGGCGACCTCCAAACAACCTTTGATTTCATATTCTCTAGCTAAAACTGGTCATCTGTTTAATTTTCGGGAGACCCGAAAGTAACGATCAGTTGCACATTTAGATATTTTTCTTAAAAAACGTAAGAAAATAAACTTTATCATATATACTTGGAGCATTTTTCATTTTAGTCCTGGTATTGGGCCGGACATAGAAACGAAGTAACATACAAACGTGGGCTTTTTGAGCGAGAGACTTTTCCAGAACAAGCTATTATCCCAACAAATTTAGTGACAAACAAAGTTGTTAAGTGCCACGCATGAAGGTGTACCAAATCCGCCACTGGTCCCTTTAAATTCAACCGATCATATTATTATCAGAGATGAATTGATATTATGATACTATAAGTTTTTAGGTTTTTATTACATTCATATCTGAAAAAATAAATAGGGATCTAGACTCTTCCTTTTTTTTTTTGGTGAAATCTACACATACGGTAGATATCACCTTCACTTTTTCTAAACATCATGGGATGATCTATTTACTTTTATAATATATATTTCGCTATTGGTACATGATACTACTAAAAACACTGATATGTAGGTAATTAACAGGTCTAAAACTGCTTGTATGTACGCCTAGTGTTAATTGCAGGTGGCTCCATTCCAAGTAAAATCTCAAATATTATGATTGAATAAGCAGTGAAATTATCCTGACATAAGCCAGATTTTGTTTATCAATCTATAAATAAAAGCCGTTCACACACTTTTCCTGCCTTTTTCTTTTACCTTTTGCCTATTTCCTTTTTTTTTTTTTTTTTTTTTTTTGTTAGTAAGAAAGAAAGCCGTATATATTGTGAAAAGGTTGGTTCATAATGACTTTTGTTTTTCTAGGGAGCTCTACAATATTATCTCTTTTTTTAAAAAGGGAAAAGACTTCTCCCAATCTGTACAATATCACGGATAATGCTAGTCTTCGCTATATGCTGATGACCCTTTATGTCGTGCTTTTGGGTTTTGGATGGGATCAATGTAATTCACATAATACGTATTATGATCTTGTTTTAGAATATCAACAAAAATCACGTATACAGGGATATTTTTTCCATCCAAAAGTAAAAGATTGCGTGGCTCTAAAACAATTTTAGTCTTTCTATGGTCCGTGATGTAAGAACTTTCTATTGTAGTAATTGATCTTTGCTAATAATCTTGAACTTGTAGCTTGTTGTAGTCAACTATGTCCAAGTGCTCAGCCAACAAAAAACGAGGCTTTACAATGAGAGTATAATGTCGATGAAAATGAGGAGTACGAGGAAAAAGACTTTTGTCTTTTTTTTTTATTATTCGATTTTCTTTTACAGCTATCAAAAACTCATGCATATCTTTTCGATGCTAAAATAGACAATTCCGGATGGGACTACATATGCAAAGTATAGGCCCCAATTCTGGAAAATCTCTTTGAATGTTCTGGACTAAGGCTGAAATGGTAGAATCCTCTTTTAATTGCATCAAGCCATTATGCACAGTTTACTGACCATCTTTCATAAAAAATATCAGGGGCGATATAAAGATTGCTTTGGTCGGCATAGAGATCAAATTTGACCTACCAATAGCGAAAGATGAAACGGCATAACGCTATAATCAAAAAGCACACAATAAAAACAACGACAACAAAAAACTAATTTTTGAAATATAGGTGGGTCGTCAGAAGAAGAAGCCGGATTTGTTTTATTCTGGTGGTGGCCGACTTGAAATCAAGTTGGCTTTCCTTCATAGATAATTGAAGTAAAGCCTTAGGCTTTTTGCCAAGTAAAATAATTCGAATGCCTGTCAGCCTATAGTCTCGGCTGATCTTATTTTGTATCTCCCTGCTACTCATACTGATTTTAGGCGGCTAAACCAGAAAATATCATTAGTCACGATACAGGATATAAACCTGTGTCTTGCCAGACATCCAACGCTGTATTTAATGCGGTATGTCTCCATTGATAGAGAGTTAGAAATAGATACATCTAAATCTACTAGTATTATACGAATCGAACAAGGAAACGCAAACCTCTATTGGACAATTGAGCCGCATTACCATTGATGATGCAGTCGTCATGGCGGAGAAAAAACTGATTTTTAAAATCTCCTCGAATTTGTCATTGAAAGTTGTAAAGACTTGAACATTTACTCAATTGAAATGCGTTTTTTTTTTTATAAATGATCACATATTTAACAATTGTGGTCTCCGAGTACTCCAAAAGTGCGAATCATGCTATCGATCGTATCTGCTCGATAAGTACATGATGGCTACAATCAAGTACTTGCGCAACGTCAACTTCAATATCACCTTCTTCCCTGAAGAAATTGAGCTCATTTACATGACCATTCAATTGAAACAAAGAGGAATAAATGACAGTAAGCACAAATACAATGCTGACAAAACGCTGATAGCCAATGATTACTCTGCTACGAAAATTCTATTGGCTGAATATAAAATAACGTAAATTTCTCTTTGGTTTCCATTGTTTGCGATCGTACGATACGTTTTGGTTGCGCCATGATACATCTAGTTCGTATTTAAACTAATCTTTATAGACGCTCACAAAACGGCAACCTAATTAAAGCCTCAATGAATGACATTATCAAAAAGAATTTTTTGGTAATGTGTCTTGCCGAGGGGCTAGAAAGACAGAGACGAGGTTGAACTTAATACATTACTATCGAATATATTATAACTAAAAACAACATACGAAGTTTAATCACAGAAAGCAAATTAGACGAATGAAAACAAAATACGTTGTCTAATATAGTCATACCACGTAGTCTTAATAATAAAAAAAAAGGGGGGGGGCTACGGAAATGGATCATCTTTTCCAATTTGTCATGTAAAAATAGACTATGCTTGTTGATGAAATTTGTGGGATACGTTATGGGCTCAAGACTAAAAAGAATTAACCGATGTAATGGGATGCAGAAACCAAAACAACACCCAAATATCACAGCTGTTTGTATTATCAATGTATACAATTCATCACAAACATTTATCCTTTAGTTTTTCAAAAAGTCCTTATACAAAAAGAACCAAATAACAAGCGAAGTCAAAAGACTGTAAGCGATTCTTTTATCTGTCATGATCAGTATCCTAACTTTTTAAAAAAAATGCGTCCATGCCAACAGATTTAAAAAGAAAATGACATCAGGCGATACTTTAATAAAATCAATTGGCCACTGATTCGATATCCAATCAATGAAAGGACCCTAAAAGGTGATTCCACGTAGCGCAAAAGTAAAAAAAAAAAAAAAATGCACCCCGCTCGCATTACAAATACAAAGAGTGGCACGTTTTTTTTTTTTTCATATTTCTTTCGTGTTATTCAAATGCATTCAACGAAATTACTGTTATACTCACTCAGTGTTATCTCACTGGCAATTTTACCTAGTCTTCAACATGATGTGAAGGGGCCTCAATTTCCTTTACAAGAACCAGCACCTGTCAATTTTGTACAAAATATATTAACTTCTGACAATGCCAAAGATTACTGCAATGTAAGATAGCACTCTCTCTTTCTTTTAATGACGCTTTTATTCATACTTTTGTAATTGATAAAAAAAATAGCCTTCTGGACAGATTAGAGACACTTGTTGTGATTACCAAAGTATTGAAACGATTCAAAATGACGTTTTCGACAAAGTTCAAGAATTAGTTCAAACCAAGTTCTTTCGTTATTACAGAGTAAGTGATTACCCCCCTTTTTTTAAAAAAAATGCAGAGTGAATAACCCCCCTCTTTTTTTCAAAAAAAAAGGCAGATTTATGGAAAGATTGCCCTTTTTGGAACGAAGATGCACTATGTACAAACCGTGATTGCTCTGTCGCCACGACTGACGAGGTTTGTCGTTATATTTGTAATTAAGAACACCGAAATTAAAACTCTACTATAGCAACTTTTACCAGCGGATTGGAGAAAGGATGCATTAAGTGCTATTCAATTATCACCAAAAGGATCCGTAAGTTGGATTTATTTTCCCCTGAATCTATCGCCTGATCTAACGCATTTTTTTTTTATTGTAAAGCTTTTCCAACCATTCAAACAATGCTCGTACAAGGATCAAGATTTCTGTCTTGTAGATGATCAATTGGACTCTGATAGTATGTACAAACGCATTACAAATAAAAAGAGTGTTACTAACTATATATACATCAGGTGTTGTCTATATTGATTTAATGGATAATCCCGAGCGATTTACTGGATATGCAGGCCCATCATCCGGACGAGTCTGGAAAGCCATCTATGAAGAAAACTGTTTTGATATTGTACACCAAATGACAGAAGGATGTGAGACATGTAACAATATTATGAATTTGGGAGAGAGCAAACAAAAAGCAGCCCCTTTTGCCCACGTACCTGATAAAAAAGCTGAATTGCAACGATTCTTGAGTGATTTGGCGGAAGAGTCTGATGGTGGTATGGAAAGTAATGATGAAGTGTGTTTGGAAAAACGTGTTTATTATCGTTTGATCTCTGGTCTTCATTCGTCCATTTCCATCCATATCTGTAATGAATGGTTTGATAGAGAAACAGGTGTTTGGGTAAGATTCTTGTTCATATCTAAGGTCGTGTAGCTGATAAAAAAAATTATCTTTTTGTAGGGCCCTAATTTGGATTGCTTTGTCAATCGCATTGGATCTCATCCTGAACGTCTTCAAAATGTATATTTCACCTATGCGCTCCTTTTAAGAGCCGTTCAAAAACTCGGACCTTATCTTGATCAATATGATTTCCGCACTGGAAGTAATGCAGAGGATCAAAAGACGAGATTCATGGTTCAGGATTTAATTAAGAGCACGGATTCATGTCCATCCACTTTTGATGAAAAGCTAATGTTCAATGGTCCTGAAGCACAGGTAAAAACGACTAGAAAGAAAAGGATAGAGTTTTAAAAATTAACCTATCCATTGTATTAGGTTCTCAAGAAGGAATTCAAAGACCATTTCCGTAATGTATCTAAAATTATGGATTGTGTGGGTTGTGAAAAATGTAGACTCTGGGGTAAAGTTCAGACCGTTGGTTTGGGAACTGCATTGAAGGTCTTGTTTTCGTACGAGGATAAATCATTAAAGTAAGTCCAGAATGACTAGAAATAAAAAAAAAAAAAAAAAAAAAAAAATAGATATACTGATTCAGGTTCTTCTTTTTAGCCCTATCACCAACCCAGATTTGTTTGAAAGAGGCGAGATTGTAGCACTCTTTAATACATTTAATCGATTTTCAGAAAGTGTTCATGGAATTAAAAGATTCCGAAACTTGTATATTGATAGAATGACACCAAAGGTAAAGAAAGATACATAAAGCGGATGCAAAGGGGGGCTAATATTAATTTATTTTTACTAGTTGACTTTGGCCCAAAAGATCACGCTTCATTTCCGACAAGTGTTGTCCCATTTACTGACACTGCTTAAAAGTTGGAATATACCCGTCCCTCACTCTCTTGAAATTTTAGCCTCCTAATTTTTTTTTTTTTTTTGATACTCACATCAAAATAATAAGGGGGTTTCATTAATTATTTTCATTTTCTCAAGAAATATTTTCTCATCCTGAGAAAGAAAAATCTTGCTCAGAAAAATTATATTTCTCAAAAATTGAAGCAATGTTATTGATTAAATTTATGAGAAAAAATCATGAGAATGAGAAATAGTTAATGAAACCCCCTATAATAAAAAATGACGTTTTTTTTTAAATATTTGATTTGGATTTTAATAATCTAGGTAGAATATAATCCATCCTTTCAAGTCCTGCCTCCGTAGGACGAATACCACCTTTAGCCCATTCGAATTCAAGTTCCTGTGGCACGTAGAGTTTCATCTCTTTACTGTTCTCATCCGTGATTTCTCCTTCATCCACTATAAATCCCGACTGTATAAACATCTCAAGTGCTTCCTTATCCAGATACTGTTTTTTTTTTTAGCAAGTCAATCATTTTGTGATGCAAGATGTCATACAAAAAAAAAATTATTTACCTCGTCTAATTGCTTTCCTTGTGTCATGGCTGAAAACCTTGATCTGGGAATACCCATACGTGTACGCATGCCAAACACAATTAATTCCTAATCCATTTTTGTCAGATAAGCTTACTCGATAATTCCTATCTGTATGTTTTACCTCTGCCATATCTTGTACTGATAATGGTGTCATCTTGCGTATACTATGAAAGAATTTAAGCATACACAATCTGTCCATTTTTGTTGCTCTAATTTCTTTACCCTTCACCTTCCGCTTCACAAAGTGCCATATATTTCTCTGGATGAAATTCCTAACAGGGCAAATGAATAAAAACAAAAAATACGACCTTGCTCTCTCTATTTTACCCCAAATGTTCTAACGCGTTGATGATCTACAAAATCCGTCAAACGACCATGTGCTCCAGGTCCAATACCTAACCTTATAACAAATTAAAAAGGGGGAAACAATGAAACAAAACAAAAAGAGGCCGTACCTAAATAATCCATGCCTTGCCAATAAGAAAAGTTATGACGACTGATAGCAGCTTGATGTTTGGCATAACTAGAAACTTCATAATGTGCATATCCAAATTCTTTTGCTATTCTTACGGTTTCTTCATACATATCAGCAGCTAAATCGCTGTCTGGCATAGAAGGTATCAGTCCTTTTAAAGACTGTTTATGCAACCTTAAAAAAAAAAAAAAAAAAAAAAAAAAAAAAAAAAAAACTTATTAGCCTTTCTTTTTACATACATAGTATACAAGTATTACGGCGTGCTTCTTTCCAAAGTGAGTTGATACATGGACATATGATCGCCTGCAATATCTAAAGCAGCCTATATCACATCAATATCAAAGTACACACATATATATATATATATATCAATGTGTACACTCTATATACCTTTAGTTCATTTCTCCAATCTAACCATTTTAAAAAAGAAAAGGAAGCAACTGAGTTATACAAATGATATGATATGGGGGCGGGGATAAAGAATACCTTGTAAGTTTTGCCCAGGACGAGCATAAATTAAATCAAACGTGACTCTTTCCTTGTGAAAGATCTCTTTGGCCATGGATAAAGCCTTTAATGCGTCCATACCCGAATGATCACGACCTAATACTTTCAGATCCTTGTTATTAAAAGACTGGATACCTAGTGACAGTCGATTGACGCCGGCTTCTTTAAATCCTTGTAACTTGTGCAATTCTATCGACTATGGATATCATGAGTTTGGTGAGGGTTATATGCATATGAAATAATTTACGGTAGGATTAGCCTATAAAAAAAAAGTGTAAAATGGGATTTAATTTTAGAAAGAAGTATCTACAGAAAGAAAGAAAAAGAACTCACCTCCATGCTCACTTCAACATGCTTGTTTAAACCAACATGCTTATCGATTGTCTTTAATATGGATGCGATACCAGATGGCTTTGCCAAACCTTAAAAAAACAGAAAATCAACAATTCGTATGTATACACTGTAAAAAAAGAAGAGGGGTACTTACTGGGAGTACCACCACCAAAATAGACAGAATGTAAACGTCTGTTTTTGAAATTATATCGAGGATTATTCAGAAAATACTCGAGTTCTGTGGTCATGGCTTGTACGAGTCTATCATGGGGAGGCTCTTTCGGATTGACATACTTGTTGAAATTACAATAGGTACATTTACTTTCACAATAAGGCCAATGAATGTAGATTGAAAACAATTGACTTGAGAATGCTATGTGTAATAATATTTTTATTGTTTAACACGGGGGGAGTGTCTTTTTTTTTATTATTATTATTATTAGCTACCGTGCGATTCATATAAACCTCTCTTTTGTTGGGGACTTGGCGTAACGACTCTATTAGCTAAGCGTAACATTTTGACAGGGAGGGAAAATAAGAAAAATAAAAAGGGAAATATCCCCGCGCAAATTTTACCTCTCACACAAACCCTTTTTTGCAGTTCCACAACTTTAAAAAAAAAAAAGTCCCCATTTGAACAAAATGCGTAATATAAGAGACAAATGTAATAGCCTTTTTGAATCCTCGTGTTGGTGTCGATCGTCGGAGTCATACTGTCATTTTAGGAGAATATTTAGCCAAGACGTATGTGTGTGTGTATTCAAGTAAATGGAGACATCACAGTGTATTTGTAGGTACTTTTATTTTATTTATTTTTTTGTGAAAAGAAGGGGCAGAGGGGATGTAATGTGTGTGTGTGTGTGTGTACCATGACTGTTGTAAAAGTAGACCCTGATTCTATTCATGCTACATGATCGATCAAATACTATTTTTTTTTTGCTCAGCAATTTTACTCATTTATGATTCACAGAGTGTACAAATTAGATAAGCAATTACTTTTAGTCCAAGTTCATGATAAAGGAAATTTATATGAGTTCTGTATCAAGATTTCATTGATTCATAGTCATGTGTGACAGAATAAGTAAACTAAAAGTGTGGCATTCATTTCACACGTACACGAAAAAAAAATAATAGAAACACGCACAATAGGCGCGCGAAAAAAAAAAAGAAACACCATTTTAGTCCATGACGTTTATATAGGTCTATGTTTGTGTGATCTCATAGGTTACCATAAAAGGTGAAAGCACGAGCAAAAACGTGCTTTGCATTCCACATAGTAAGACAAAAAATTACTATATTTATTCACATGGATTTTCAACCCCCCCCCCCTTTTTATGACGTGCGAGAGAACAAAGGGGAAAAAAAAAGGTTTTTGGAGAGAGCCAAAAAATTTATTAGTCACACAAAAAAAATTGCGATTTTGATAAAAGAAGAAAAAAAGAAGAAAGAGAGACATAATGGGGGGGCTTACAAAGGGTAGAAGAAAAATAAAAAAGGGGGGGTTAGGGTTCTTGTGCTATTTACATTATAGTTTTCTTTGACTTTAACAGGGCACGCCCTTTATCCTATAGAAAATAATTGTTGAAGCCAAAGTCACACCAACTATGTAGATTTTTTTTTTTTTTTTTTTGGCATAATAGTAAATAAAAAAAAAAAAAAAAAAAAAAAAAAAAGGTATATCTTTTGTTGTAGGAGGGTTGGGCCTAAAAGGGTATCAGAAATGGGCGGGTGAAAGAAAGGAGAAAAAGAGAATGGAGAAATAGAAAAAAAAAAGAGTTTTTTGTTTTTACTGATGCCAATAATAATTTGCACCTAAAATTTAAAAAAAAAATATAAGTAAATGCATCTACATGTGACAATAAAAAGAACTCACCAGTGGTGTTCAAGTCTTGATGATGTTCCTGCATGATGGAATTTAAAATATCAAGCGAGGTTGGCTCATAGGGTGGTGGTGGTGGTTGTTGTTGGCTTAGAACAGTGACTTCATTATTCGTATGGCTACTACTACTTCTACCCACTGGTGTACGTAAAGCAGGAATTGAACTAACATGTTCAAAGTGATCATAGGTATTATAGTACTGCTCCGTGCCAAAGGGTGATGTCGTGATATCAAACTGAGTAGGAACAATTAAGGTTTCATTATTGTCATTATCAAAAGGCAGCGGTAATTGGTCCGAAAGAGGAGTAATACTATTCTGTCGAGACTGGACAGGTGTAATAATGCTATCTAAGCCATTCGTGGTTGGCTGATGACTACCGTACCTATGACGGTGCATGGGCTGCTGTCGATGTATCTCTTCATTATGGTTATTAGAAGGTGCATGTTGCTGCTGCTGCTGCTGCTGCTGCTGCTGATAATGATGATGATGAGGTTGCTGATGGTTACTATTCGTTGTGTAGTTTCGCTTTCTTTTCTTCATGTGTGTCTCCATCTCTTTTGTTGTGTTGGGAGAAAGAAGATGATTACTGCTACTGCTACTAGTGTTGCTATGGACCGATTCGTCATCTCTTTGTCTCTTCTTTATTTGCTGCTGATGCTGATGCTGATGCTGATGCTGCTGTTGCTGAGGTTTGATCTCAGATACAACTTCGGATGCGGTAGTCATGGTAGTGGTGGCGGCAGAAGCGGCAGCGGCGGCGGCAGTGGCAGCGGGTTCTTCGGTAGCTATTTTTGGAGGCAACAGCGAGACAGGCAAGGATGATTGGCGTAATTGGGGTTTCAATCTACTAGGGAGTCTTCTTGATTTAATAATGGCGCCGCTTGTTGTTGTTGTTGTTGTTGCAGATGATTTGACTACAGTTTGGTTAGGTTGCTTTTGAGTTTTAGTTGAATCTGTCTCGACTTGCTTCTTGATACGTTTGGTGGAATTCTGTGCCTGTCTTAGGAGTTGAGCGTTCTCTACTCGCAAGGCATCCAACTGATCTTCAAAGTCAGTCTGTCTCTCGACAGCATTGGATACTATAAATAAATAAAAAAAAGAGTTAGAATGCATGATATATATATATGTGTGTGTATGTGTCAATGGTTACCGAATTCAAGTGATTTGGCTACAATCATGCTTTTGCTGGGTCGACGTATTTGTTGTAGAGCAGGCAAGACATGAGCGAGTTCTTGAAACTTTGAATTCAAGCCCTCTCTTCTTTGCCTTTCGAGTGCATTATGCGCCGTTCGTTTCTCAATATACGCCATGTCTTCACTATATATCAGTTTAGAAGAATGGATTAGATAAAGAAAAAAAAAAGGATGCATGTCATCTGATGTTTACCTTTCGTTTAATGTATTTGAAGTGGATAGGAATGAGATACCGAGTGGATAGTTTGTGGAAGAAGATGCTGTAGGAGGAAACACTCGTTGTCTAATATTCAGTGTACTTTGACTGTCATTCATGGTAGGTGATGTTGAAGTTGATTTGCTTTTCCGTTCCGTTGACATGAGGAGGACAGGGAAATTTGTGTGATTTTGGCTGTGGAGGATTATTTTGAGAGTGCTTAAAAGATAAGAAGAAAAAAAAAAGTTTTACTTGTGAAAAAAAATAAAATGATAAAAAAAGAAAAAGTGGAGAAAAAGGGAATGATTTATATAAGAATTTGGAAAAAAAGAGTTGATGGGCCATTTTCCTTAAGGGAGTCGGAGTTTCATTGATATTTGTATGTATTTTTTTTTTTTTTTGGTGGTTGCAAAATCATATATCCGTTTGGGAAAAAAAAAAAGGTCTTTAATAAGGCATCGATCGGTTAACCATTACGTTTTTTAAGATGAATAGGAACGCACCTGTAAAAAAAAAAAAAAAATACACTAAATATATTGGATAATCTCGTAGAAAAGTGTCTGAAAAGGAAAATGATACAACGGCCAATTTGCCTTTTAGCTTCATACGATCTAAAGAACCTTAATTTCCCTTTTTCGTATACAATCAACTATTTTGCTCATCGTAATTTTATATGTAATTGTTCGATCTGCATATCTTCTTTTTTTTTTTTTTTTTTCTTTCTCCCCCTTTCGTAACCAACACTTCTCCCCCCATCCCCCACCCATCTCCCCCCATTTCCTTTTTATTTTATTTTTATATTTATTATTGTCATGAATATCTTTTATTCATGAAAAAGAAGCAATCTACCAGAAAGTTGCATTAAATTGTGTCATTTGATCTGTTACAGCGACGTGCATTGTACTTGGGGTAAAATATCAGAATGAAATGTATATGTGGAGAATACAAGGGAAACAAAAAAAAAGACTCTAAGGGGGAGGCGTTTGGGGGGTGTAGGTGTGTGTGTGTGTGTGTGTGTGTTTGTTGGGGGATCAGTCAGATCCTAAATTGACCAAATATTGTGAGTGGAATAAGATCGCTCAATCCAGTAATTCACGTGTACGAATAAATTATCTTTATTTACTGTTTTTATTATTACTCGTACATCACATTTAAGATCACATTTGCACTGAAAAAAACACTTCAAGTTTATTCTGATTTGGCATTGACCTTTTTTTTTTTTTAATTTTATAATTCATTGATTGTTCTTACGTGGCCATCAAGAAAACACTAAAAAAAAATTTCTTCATTTAAACATCACACTGTTACACAATGTGTAGCAGCATGGCTCATTTTAGTAACTTAAAAGAATAATAGAATAATCCCAAACAGAATAATAAAAGAATTACAATACAAACTAGGGTAAAAATTCATGGTAAGATCTCTCTCTTTTTAACCCCTTCCAATCACATCATATGAGATTTATAAGAATTTACAAGGTAAATCATCTATCAACATGAATGACACTCTTTTTTCTAGCTTTAAAACTATGGGGGAGTCAATTCTCACTGTTTGTTGGTCAAAAAAGGCAATAAAGGAGTGGGCTCAGACAATTGTTCTCTTTTTTTAGTCTTCGATCGATTGCTAGTTCACTGTACATTTCGCATTTTTATAAAAAGTATATAAAGTGTAAACAATCAATCTTTCTCTCTTCATCTTTTGTAATTCTTTCTTTTTAATTTTCTTTTAAAGTGACAGGGGGGGGGGGGCATAGTGTCTCTTCCTAGCTGCTGCTTACCTTTTCCAGGTAGCTGATTAACACACATTAGCACACACAAAAAAAAAAAATGTTATTTATGTCCCTTCCTGCTGTGCTCTCTTGTGTGTGTGTGTTTTTTTTTTTTTTTGCTTTTCCGATCGGCCATGAAAGATGGTGAAGGGGATCGAGGTTTTCAATGATTTTTACCGATGATTCATCAAGTGTCGGGCAAATCCTTTGAAATCGGGGCGCTGATGCAATTTATCAAATATACACACACAGATAGACTTAATATAAATAAATGTTGATCACAGCCCATCAACTGTCTGGGCTTGCACACATTCCCACATGACGTTCTTCAATCTACCACACAAAAAAAAAATTACGTATCTCGCAGTAGAAGAAAAATATGGAAAGGTAGAATTCCTTATATGGAATAGCCAAATTTATTTTATTTTTTTGCTTTTTTAAAAAACTTCTCCACACTCCGGGTCTAAAAAAAAGTCGCGAAAATGAAATACAGTGGCTTCCAGTAAACGTATATTTTTAGAATCACGTGATGGTCTGTCTACACATCGATTGACATGCCCATATTCGTCTAAACTTCATAGGATAATTGATTTCTGTTTTCCACAAAATCTGAAGATAGACACAATTAACAAGTTCTGACTTGCTTGGGAGGTTTTTGCAAGTGTTTCTATAATAAGTAAAGGCTCAAACATTATGGATAATAAAATAGACAAATGAAATTATCATTGACTTGTATCTCTTATTAAAGGTTCAGAATCAATTCTCTTGATACTAAAAAAGTAGCAGAGGTTGCAATGAATTTTTCTGTCGTAGCAAACGTTGACATCTTCGAAACTTTCCATTCTTTTCAAAAGCTTTTCCATGTTATCTTCTGTATATGTATGACAAAAGAATATACATATTGCATTTATGTTTTCAACTATGACTTGGCTGCTAATGTTGGTTGAAGTTGATGGAGAAGTTGGAATTTTTTCTATTATACATATACACGGAGATTCCCCACGCACACACACGTACTCAAATTGCTTCTAAGGACATTATAGAAGAGTCGTCATACAAGTCTAAATCATTTTAATCAAAACAATATAAATAAAACTGTGTTCTCGTTTACGTAATATACAAGCACATAAACAAGGGTATTGCCTTATTAATTACATCACGGGGGGATATTACTACCGCTGATGATTTCTTTACCGAGAGCAATTATGTGTACACTTGTCTTTTTTTGCTGAAAAAACAAGCAAGAAGTTTTAATGTAGACTGTCCACAGTGTTTTTGCAGAGTGCCTTTATGGATTTATATCACACCCTTTTTACTAAGCATAACTCACTCTGGGCTAGATAATAAACTATACACACATAAAAAATCCGCTGATTTTAATTTCTTATTGACTGAATGCCTTTGCAAAAGGTGTACAAATGATGTATAGAAGGTATTAGATAAGAAATGGATCATGGGTAAGTGGGCGGTTTTGTTGATATTATTATCGCGATTCTGCACATAATAATTTAGGATGAAATTATATGCACATAAGTATAAAATATATATTAAACGTATTCTAAATATAAAATAATGCTGAATGATGTGACATGACTTTTATTTATCCCATATTCATACGATAATCCCATTTATTATATATATATAAAAATACCTGCTTTTTTCCTATTTACGAATAATCCAGTAAAAATAAAATTCCCATCACTACCTCCTCCAGAAAAAAAAGTTAAAAATGCACGAGGGGGGAAAAGAAGGGGTGTGTTGGGGGGGGGGGGGAGAGAGAGAGAGAAGCAAAATTTCTCTCCCTGCAAAAAAAAAAAAGACCACTCTTTTTTATCTTTTAGCATGATGCATAACAATTGCTATTTGGTATCAGATGCAAAAGGTCAGTGCATTTATCATGCATATAACTACTGTACATGAGTGTGCGTAAAAAACTCTAATTTTTTACACTTTTTTTATTTCAGTCTGTCCACAGAGAGTAATAGTGACATGTCTTTTTTCTTTTGTATATGTATTTCATATACACATGTCATCATGAGTGTATAGGGAGTGATTTGATGGGATACAAAAAAAAAATCCCCCTAAGATCTACAGCACTAACAAAAAAAACCTAGTAGTTTTTGTGGAAAGAACAAGAAAGAAAAATTTCGTAAACTTTTTATTATTATGACGCAGACCAATAGTACCTGAGAAAGAAAAAATAACTGGAATTTATATTACCTCCCTAATTTACATAGAAGAGAGGTCTCAGGTTAAACTACACTAACTCCTCCTCCTCCGTTGTAGATTAAACCTGGTTACTCACTGCATACCACCTTGTACATCCCCGTTTGTTTAACATGTTCTAGCCAATCATTTATTCTTTAAAATCGTATCATGGGGGGGGGGGAACAAGAAACAGTATCTATGAATAACATGTATCTCTCTTTATTTTTTGCATTGTAAATATCAGTTTTTAACGCTCTAATTTATATTACAGAATTTCATCGTCACTTTTACCCCCCCCCCCTTCCCCGTCATGTCATGATTAAAAAAAAAAGACAATAACATTGATCTTGATCGCATTAGGAAATAATGGTTGGTGTTACATTCAATGATTCACCTTGGCGCAATGACAGTTTTAAAGATCTAAAACCACACAAAAACCAAAAATAACTTGACGCTTCGCACGAAAGGTGCCGGTTTTACATGCTTGGTTACTCATATCCACACGTGCATCTATATAAAATCTTTCTCTCTCTCTCTCTTACTTATTCCCCAGTGGAAGAATCGACCAATAATGTCTGATAAATAGTAATTAATACATTTTAACGTGGCATTTGGATAAGCGGGTTTCTAACGCTTCCAAATATATATATAAAAAAGCAATGCCAATGTCTATTAAAAAACATTTATGCCAGTAATAGAATGATTGATTGAATTTGGACAACATGAGTCAGAAACCATCTGGTTATTAAAATTTACGCATGTAAAAGCAGATGAGTCACACTCTTATTTTTTTTTTTTCAATCATTATTAACATCTTTGTAAAGAGAATGCCCAAGTCTAGCTAATAAAGTTCTTTCCCTAGAAGACAATAATGTTGAAAGTCGCCAAAAAATATATATATATATATTCAGAAAAACATTCAATACGGATTTAAAAGCGTGTTTTTATTTCCACGAGTAGGATTTAAAACGAGTTTTACTCTGAGGAAACGTTCTGGGCACACTTCTTACCTGTGCAGCTATAGTTGTTAGTTGACTATCTGTATGTATGACTATTGAACATGTCGAGTTTATGACGGCACTATTTCACCCAACTATAGACGTAAATCACATGTAATCATATATTATGACATCGTGCTACAACCTCACTCCCCGCAAAATCAAAATGGGTGTATGTTATGTAGGTATTCTGCCAATAATGGTTTGAAACAGGGTGATTGACTTCCATATCATTTAACCTTCTATAACGGAAGGATTGGTTATGAAAAATGCTACGGTCATTCTTTTTTTTTTATATATATATATATTTTTCCTTTGTAGCTGTCAAAGTCATGATTGGACAGAAAAAGGCTTATTCATGTGCGTAAATAGATTTAATATAACGAGAATAAAAAAAAATGATTGTATAAATCTAAAAGCCCGATAGACTTTAGAGGGCATCTACCCTTTTTTTTAACTGGTTCCTTGTAAATTATTTATAAGCCGTAATGGGGAAAAGAAAAGACCCGGCTTATTCGGATTAGAAAGCATTTTATGATGGATAGAATATCCTTGTACGACATTACATTGTTTAAGGATCGTCAAAAAAAGTATAAAAAAAAAAAAGTGTCTTCTAATAACGGCTAACCTTATAAGGTTTTAAAATTATGCCAAATTGAACTCGTATTTTCTACTTAATGAGTGAAATAGTGTGAAATAGGTAGGGCCCATACACACCCAATGAGCCAATCAAATCTACGCGATTTGAAAAAAGTACACGCGATACAATTTAAACTTGCGCAGAAATTGGCACTATAAGCACAGTTGTCCATTATTATTGCATTGTAGCCTATAGTTTACTTTCAAGCAGCTATATATATATATATATAAGGGGGGGGGGGATGCACATAATTAAGCGTTTCTAAATAATGAGATGAACCAAAAACATTTTAGGCAGCCCGATAGCTGTAATTCTTTATCTAGCATTCATGGTGAAAAAAGAAGATCCTACTACTGAATCTAGGCCAAAACATGAAAAAAAAGTGTGTGTGTCTGTTTCTCGGTCATGATACTTTTGTTACACCCGAGACTGATTTTTTACCCGCTCTATTATATCTGTGGCATAGTGACCCGGGTGACTGTCACCCCGTTCTTTTTTTTTTTTTTTTTGATTTGCTTCTCGACGCGTTTTTCCTTGGAGATTAAGAAGAAAGATGGGTGTGGAAAACAAGTAATTTTGTGTGGCCTATCCGAAAAAAGAAAAAAATAACAATAGTGCACCCTGTTCCTGGGCCAAAGAAGTATCTTTTGTTAATTGGCCAGGGCTCCTTATATTTTAATAGCTCCGCTTTAGTACTAAAATGCTTTTCCAGCTATCTTTCTTTCTTTTTAAAAAAAAAAAAAGTTTTTCTTGCTTTCCTATAATTCATCTTCTTTTTTCTTCCTTCCCCTCTCTCTTTTTTTTTTAAAAAAAAAAAGAAAATGGAAAATATAAACAAAATTGAAGCAAATCGTTACAGAATTCATCGTAGCACAAGCGACAAAACTTTAAAAAACTTTAACAAGAGAGCCTTGATAACTGACATTGTGAAGAAATCAACTAACCCAACCTTTTTGAGCAAGTTTATGATCAATAGACGTGAACCTATGGTCAATGCTCCTGTTTATATGAACTTGGTTAAAAAGGCTGAGACATCCCCTAGTGCAAATCCCGATGATGATATTACTGCGACGGATAAAAATGACAGTACTGTCACCACCACCACTAATGCGGCCGCGGAAACAACAACTACCAATGATCAGGTAACTTAAGTTTTCCGTCCCTACCCCCCTACCCCCCGGAACTTGAAAAAAATAAATGATTATATTCTAATACTATCTAATTTTTTTTCAATTTAGAAAAAAACCTTGACTACAAAAGACACTCCTACCACCATCGATTCAGTATCCGAAATCACGACGAAAACGTCCGTTCCTGAGAATACCAAAACGACAGTCAAAAGAGACATTACCACTGTAGATCCATCATCAACAAAAGTCGTTTCCGCTGCCGTCACCACAGAGGAGGATCCCAGTAATACAACCACTGTCAGTGATACCTCGAAAGAACCCGTCACCACCACCACCACCACCGGTTCCAAAGCTACCACCACCGAAAAACCACCCGTCACCACCATTGAACCTCTTGTCACCACTACCGAGGAACCTGTAGTTACCACAGATCCACCCGTCACCACCACAAAGAAGCCTTCGGTTGTTGCTACAACGACGACTGAAAAACCTACGGTGGTCACAACAAAAGAGCCTGCCGTCACCACCAGTGACCTGCCTGAAATTACGACCAAACCGCAACCAGTAGAGCCTGCGACTACCACTGCAAAGCCTACCACCACCGTGCCGCAAACCACAACCACAGCTGTCGCGGTACCAACAACAACGACGACTAAAAAACAAACGAGTGTTGTGGAACCCACGACCCAAGTTTCCAGTAGCGTAGTACCACCACCGCCCGTTGTCACCACCACTACAAAGAAACCCACTACGACCACGACCGTTGCTCCAGTGACTACACCCCCCATCATTGCTTCAACTACCACTACGGCTAGTAGTAGCATTGCTATCAGTAGTACGACACCTTTATCGAGTAGTAGTCTTCCTATAAGTAGTTCAGCATTACCAGTCAGTAGTAGTAGTGTGATTGCTCCCGTAGTTCCTTTAACAAGTGATGTATCAAGCTCAGCTCTAGTTTCTCCAACAGGATCTCATTCCTCGACAATACCATCATCTACACTCGCAGGTTTGGTTCCATATAAATTACTGGGATCGTGTATATGTATACTGATACTGTTTCCTCATCTTTTTTTGTAGCAAATGGAGCAGATAATGAAGCTGGTGGTAGTACGATTAATAAAGGTGCAATTGCTGGTGGCGTTGTCGGAGGTGTTGTGGGTGCAGCATTAATTGGTAAAAAAAAAAAAAATCTTATGTACAGCCATGTGTCTAACTTTTTTTTTTTTTTTAAAAAAAAAAAAAAATTATTTAGCTGCCTTGTTATTCTTCTTGTGTAGAAGATCCAATCGTAAGAAGGAACAACGAAAGAGTGGGGATAATGATATGTATCAATTTGCTGCTGATGGACCTCAAGCTTATGGTGGTGGTGGTGGTGGAGGAGCGGTGGCAGCTGGAGCTGCTGTTGCTGGAGCGACAGGAGCCCGTGCTTTTGTACCACCTGCACAAGGTGGTAACGTAACACCTTATGATGATGACTTTGTCACGACACGTCAACCAACGCATGATGACAATTACTATTATGCTTCCACTACACCTATTGGCGGCAATTATTCACAGGGAGATGGAGACTATTACAACCCTAACCTTGCATACCAGGATGCTCCCTATCAAGATGCTCCATATCAAGACCCACATGCTGTCTATCAAGACCCTCATGCTCCTTACCCAGATCTTCATAATGCTCCGTACCAAGCGCCTGCAAATAACGGCGGCTATTATGGTGGTTATCCCGATGCAAATCATAACGGAGGATATTATAACGAACAAGGTTATGATTCCGGCAAGACGTATCCTGCAAATGAAGCGGATACGAGACATGCGGATTATGCATTTGCTGCTGAAAATGATCCTCATCATCATGGCTATAGCAAGCCTGATGCAAGAGAGTAAAATTTTCGGCAAAACCGTGATCAACACACGCACACACACACAAAACACCCCTCACTCTTATTTATAATTCCTTTTTACCATGTATATTAATAACCTATTTTTCACTAGAATCTATAAAATACTTTAAACATTTAACAGAAAAAAGATACCAAACATGTATACAGAGCTTTTTTTTTTTTTTTTTGGGATTGTTGTTGTATTTTTATTGGAGTTATATAATACCAGGTGTCCAACAAAGAAAGAAAGAGGGTGGTAAAACTTTTTTTGTTGTATTCCACTTTTCAGCAAGTAAGCTAAAAAGATCAAGATATTTAACGGTAACGACGGAGAGAGAGGGTGTTGCGACGCTTCCAGGTGGCACGACGACCAGAACCCTTGGTGTTGTTGAAACGATGACCCTTACCGTGACCACGAGACTTACGACCGATGGCAGTAAGACCACGGGCTTCACGACGCTTGTGGACGGGGTTAGCAATCCAGTTGATGTGAGCATCACGACGGATAGCCTTGTGAGAGGGATCGACGAGGATAACCTCGAAGTACTTGTAGGTAGCATCTTGGTTGACCCAGTAAGAGTTCAAAACACGGAGGTTAGCACACTTACGACCGATACGTTCCTCAGCGGTGGAACGGAGAGAACGTTGGTACTTGAGTTGGTTAACACCCTCGTTGACAGGCTTACCGAAGGTAGCACCCTTGTGAACAGGTCTCTTACGACCACCACGACGGACACGGATACGGTAGATGACAAAACCTTGCTTGGCCTTGTAACCTAAACGACGGGCCTTATCGGGACGAGAAGGGCGAGAAGCACGATGAATGACACTCAATTGTCTGAATTCCCAACAACGGACACGGAGCAAGAAACGGGAGACATCGGATTGCTTCTTTCTGGCAAGTTCCTCGAGATACTTGTAGGCTTTTTATTTAAGAAAAAGAATTAATATAAACTGTCTTGTATTTCCCCCAAAGTTTAAAGAAACTTACCACCCATGACTATTCAATGACAATAAAAAAATAGAAAAAAAAGAATGGAATGCATAGATTAGTATAGGGTACAAAATAATTGAAAAAAAAAAAACGTCGAAGTTATTTTGAATCAAGAAAGAATAATGGTGACATGGATCGGATCGATTAGAAAATTGTTTCAATAATGATTTACAAAATTACAAGAGTTGAACACATTTTCAATTTCTTTTTTTTTTTTCCAAAGGATCAAATCCATTGATACATCCATCCATCCATTTTTTTTTTTTTTTTTATAAATCATCCATTCATTCTTTACTGTAATTCGAAAAATATAACTTGTCGACGCTTTTTCTAGTTTAATCATCTTACCTAAAAGATATGATTAAAGAGGAGGTACTAGTCTTCACAGCCGAAATTCTAGGTCTTAACACAATTTCGGTCCCCACTCTTTCCTTTCTCCCCCTCTCTCGGGCGATCAGGCTTGGAGCAATACTTTTTAAATCTCAGACAAGGACAAAGTTCGACTGAACCGACTGTTTTGAACTGATTAGTGTATGAATCGTTTGGAGACGTTATAACTCCCTCCTGTTGATAAACAGTCTTTGATATTTGTGTTTCCATTTTTGACATGCTTCAGACATACTATCAGTTCCTAATTCAGATACGTTAGGTGGGACTCCCTCCCTGTTTGTGCAGAAACTGCTCCTATCGATCATCGCCTTACGTACTCGAATAAATAAAAAAAAAAAAAAAAAAAAAGGATGACGTCAAAGTTTTCCTTGGGTGTTGAAACCCGTGACTATAGAAACATTTCAAAAAGTTTCCTAGTGATTTGCATCGTCTTGAGCTAGTAGTTATACCGAAGCATCTGTTGCTTTTTGTAATACAAATTTTGCTTTAGTTGAAACGTATACAGATACGGTCATAAAAGAAAGTAATATCACGTACCAATTAATTTAGCGCTTTTCTTAGGGACAGTCAAAGTGCACGTAGTCGTAACGTAAGATCTGTGATCTGGATGTTCTGTAGACCTGGGAACAAGAATATACAATCCAAAACAATGTAACAAGTACGAAAAAATTTATATTGAATGATTTGTACAGTCCCCTCCAAAAAGAAAGTTCCACCCTATAACTCCGACATGTATCCTAGATGTATGTTCCATCTTCTTAAGCAAACCTCTTTCAAATAACACTACGTAATATAAAAGACAGTACTGAACATTAGGATATAAATTTTATTAAAAAAAAAGTATTTTAGACAAACGTAGGTTTACTCAATAGTGAATTGAGTACTCTTTGTTTTTTATTACATCGTTTATGCGTTTAGGCATGGAATCGACAAGTTTGTTAATTTTTCAACTTCTATCTTTCTACATTCATTTACTACGTGCATCTGTAATGTCATCATCCAAACTTTCTCTATTGGATTCAAATCAGGAGATTGTGGCGGCCAGTCTAAACAAATAATACACATATCCTTCTTCCATTTTCGAACTTTTGAAGTGTGGACCGGTGTATTATCTTCCATGAGAATTGCTGAACTAGTGCCATTATAAAAGTCCTTCAAAACAGGTTCATATAATTGATTTACGAATTGAGCACTAGATCTTTCACCCTTCTTAAGTAAAACCAAATTAGTGCGACGATTATATCCAATACCACCCCAGACAGATAAGGAGGATCGTCCACTCTGAAACGTTGGTGCCAAACATGACGGAATCATGACTTCATTGGGCCTGCGGCGTACCCGAACAACACTAGAACAACTGCTGGTTTGAAAGCTTGATTTACTCTGTAAATATAACCTTCCTTCAGTCTTCCAAACTCCGGTTTTGATGCTGATTTGCAAATTCTAGACATCTTCTTCTTTGGTTCTCGATAATAAATGGCTTTTTGGGGCTATACGACTGTTCAAATTGAGCTTTTGAAGCTCTTTCCTGAATGTGTTGATGCTTGCATTGACATCGACGTTGGTCATGATTTCATTAAGAGTACTAGGTTTATTTTTTAGTACATAGCGTTGTAACGCCCTTTTGTCCCTGTTGCTGAACTTTTTTGGCCTTCCAGAAGTTGCTTGTCTTTGATATGAACCAGTTTGTTTAAAGTGTTGGATGGCGCGACGGATAGCAGTTCTTGAAAAATTTAATTCACGAGCAATTTGTGAGATGGGAGCGCTTTGATTTGATTTTGCAACTGCGTAAGCTTTTTGATCAGGTGTCAATTGAGCCATTTACTCAACTATAGGAGAAAACAAAAGTGAGAGTGATGAGCATTAGATCTATGAAACCTATCCTTTAAAAAAGGGTCGGAGTTACAGGGTGGAACTTTCTTTTTGGAGGGGACTGTATTTGGTTCGACAATTCTACCATCACTCCTTCGCCTTTAAGCTTGTTTGATCTTAATCTTACGCAAAACTATTAAGGTGAAGTTCAACAAGCAGCTAACAATAAGCTATAACACACATATACTGGTTTAAACTATGATGGTTGTAATAAATTTGTATCTAGTTCAAGCTATTTAAGCTATATTGACCTCTTGGTGTCTGTTAAAGTGTCATAATCCCAACATTACGACTACGCGCACCCTGGTTGTCCCTAAGAAAAATGGCTGTCCCCTAAAAGAAAATTTGGCTGTCCCTAAGAGACCCGTAAACAGAAACCACCCTCACAATGCTTTAAGTAACACTACACATGCGGATTGTTTTTTCATGGATCTATCAACTCATAACAATGGTAACAAGGTCATTTTATGTAAAACAAAAGCAAGCATCATGATGCTTAAAAATCGCGTAGATATAGACATGAATTGAGAAATAAAAGACACATACAACGAGTAAACATCCCAGGTTCCTGGTGGGAGTTTAAGCAATTAACTTAGTGTGAGCAATAAGAGACTTAACAATATTATGCTTGCTATTACTTGCCGCCCCTAAACTTCAGTTTTAAAACTTTCAGTAAGTGTGATGGTTATGGGGGAATCTCCTCATTCATTGTTATAACAATCCCTTTGAATTTTGATACCGCTATTACAATTTCGCTTCTGGTCTCCCCCTACCCCCTTTAATAAAAAAAATCCCAAATGAAAGTCTTTCACTCATTCCGTATATGAGGAAGTTTTGGGACAGAGAGGACTATGCGATGGATAGAGCATGCTTCTTATTGGTTTTGCATGCAAAGTTGTCCTACTTTTAAAAACAAACACAAACATTAGCAGCCTACAAAACGAGTTATTTAAGTAGCACTGTTGGTGGGAGCAATACAAATATATCCGCCTCATGATTATAAGACAAGAAGGATTAGTTCAATTTGTATTCGCATTCACATAGAAACAAGGCAGCAGCTCGAACAAGTTGTGATTTGATGGCCGAGAAAAAAAAACCAATCGGGGCAAAAATCCGGGCCGGGCTAATTCAACGACCGCCGTGTTCCAAGTTTGATGTGAGGATATACGGGACAGCAACCAATGTAATAGTCCAATCCTTCCTTTTATTCGACAGTATGTATACCGATAGGATGCATGAAAAAAAATAAAGACAAAGTGACAGAAGACAAGAGAACATTACATCGATTATATGATTTCACGAACCAAATCCATACCACCAACACAAATAGATGGATTGATGAAACAGTTGCAGATTTAAAAATGGATGGATTTTTACTTATATAATCGATTGTGTGTTGCCCTTTTTTTTTTATTGTCTGGTCATTGAGTTCTTTTATTTTTTTGTGCATTCCATTCCAAAACAAAGCCTTAGCATAGTACTAATGATCCTCCTCTCTTTTCTTATTATTTATTATAGTCTGTTGAGCAACTATGGTCAGATACGCTGCTACTCCTGCCAACCCTGCTAAGGGTAAGTTTTTTTTTTTATTTAAATTTTTTTTTTTTTTTTTTTTTGTAGAGTCGAGAAACTAATAAGTATTTTAGCTTCCAAGTCCAGAGGTTCTTATCTTCGTGTTCACGTAAGTTAAAAGACAAAGAAGCGCAAAAGCTAAATTCACTGAGACTAAACGTTATAAATTTATAGTTCAAGAACACTCACGAAGTTGCTGTTGCCGTTAAGGGTTTAAAGTTAAGCAAGGCTTATACTTACCTTAACAACGTTACCGAGCACAAGCAAATCATTCCTTTCCGTAAGTTCAACGGTGGTGTCGGTCGTCATGCCCAAGCCAAGGAGTTCGGTACCACTCAAGGTCGCTGGCCCGTTAAGTCTGTCAAGTTCGTCACTGACCTCTTGAAGAACGCTGAATCCAACGCCGAGGTAAGAAAATATTGTAAACTTTCTTGGTATTGTCGTACTTTGTTTGCTGAAATCAGGTTTTTTTTTATTATTATTATTATTAGGCCAAGGGTTTAAACGTTGAGGAACTTTATATCTCCAGCATCGTTGTCAACCAAGCCCCCAAGCATCGTCGTCGTACTTACCGTGCTCACGGTAGAATCAACCCTTTCATGTGTTCTCCCTCTCACATTGAGGTTGTCCTCACCGAAAAGGATGAGGTCGTTCCCCGTGCCGATGACAAGAAGGTTGTCAAGCTCAACGCTCGTCAATTAGCCCGTAATGCTCGTCTTGCCCGTGCTTAAACTTTTGTTTTAGCTCCTATATAAAATATATATGCGTTTACCATAGCAAAATTATTCTGTCTTTTTTAAAACAAAAATTAATGTCTTTTTTAAACTTTTTTGGGTTGTATTTTGTTTGTTAGTGCTAATTTATTAGCCACACGAGAGATGTATTTATAAATATACAGCGGGTTTAAACAGAGATAAGTTGATTGTTTACCTCGTGTTTTGTTATTGATTTGAACTAAGAAGTTCTGTTAAAAAAACGGAATACTCGGACGTCTTGAAAAAAAAAACTCCTGATTATAAAGTTTTGGCAGTAAATAAAATTGGGTGATGAGGCAATTGACTTGAAAGTCTTCTTGCTCGTTTGTCTTAGTATCTCGTTAAGAGCAGCTTAAAACGAGATCAAACAAAGCCTAAGAATATCCCCGGATGAACAATACATGGTATTATATTGTATGTACAAATAAAGGGTCCGATTATTTATTGCTTAATCATAAGTTGTATGCATGTTAGTGCACTAGTAGACTTATATAAGCTTTAATTGAAGATTCGCGATCTCTGGTAATACAACGAACCCTTCTGATAATATCAATAGTAACATACTTGCTCTTTCTGTAACATATGTAGCCTAATGTAGCATATCCATGCTGACTTACGTACTTACACATAGGTGGTACACCTGCAATTGCATAAATCTTGCAGCCTACGTGGATGGGAAAAAGCTTATTTCGTCGCCGTTTATGCCTTTAGTTTATAAAACATAGCACATCTAGTATAGTAATAAATTTAAGTTGTATAATGAGAAGCAATATGGCAGGAATATAAAAGTGATGGGATGATGAAGGGTTTGGTTACTGAGGTACCTTATCCAGCCGATGGGAATAATTTAAATCGTTCTGTGGCAAACTTAGCGCAACTTAATCGCCACAACGTTTTTAAGGATAAGTGCCTTATCACTAACTTTACATTTCAAGGTACTTGACGAGTCGCAATTAAGCAGCTCAAATTCCTTTCTGAAATAACTCCAATTTAAATTTGAGAAACTGTTCTTATAAACCCCAACCGCTACATAAAACGTACACTAGCATTAGTAAATACTGCTTCATTTTGCAAAGACGACATGCTAATAATATATTTTTAAAAGTCCTTTTGATTGATAAAATCGAATGGTTATTGTAAAGTATGCTGTAACACCATGACATATTAGGGACCAGCAATGAAAAAAAGAGAAGAAGGATGGCTACATGTGCTTAATTCAATTTTATTTAAAAGAAAGAAAATGTTTGATTTGGTTGTTAGTGTGGATGATGGGAAAAGAGGGAGGGGGGGTGCAAATCAAAAGTTGTCCGAAAATTGCCTACCATGGGTTAAACATGAGATTTTTATGTCGGTGTTGCTATAATCTTCGTGATATTGTCGCACAATATCAATAAAAAAATTATTGGAACCAATCCTATATCCACGAATGCTTTTTAAAGTTATTTACAATTTCTTTTTTCTCTCTTTTTCTTTTTTAACATAACAGAAAGAAAAAAACAATGTCAGATACAAAGCCTACAACTCAAGTAACTCCAGATATTACTACTACACAAGATACTGTCATTGAGGGTTTAGAAGTTTCAAAAGCCGCTGCTGAAATTACAACGGAAGAGGAACCAACACAAACGAAAAAATTTGACGATCAAGATGATGGGGAATCAGCTAGTTCAAGTGACAATGAGGAGGTTTCAAAGGAATTGGGTCTGGTAATTAGTGCTCTTCAAAGCACTGTAAAGCAAAACCAAGAGGATAAAGATACTGCTGTCGAGCATAAGGAAGAGACACATGAATGTGAAGAGGAACTTCACAGTGGTGATGATATTGAAAGTGATACCAAGTCAGTAACAGATGATACCAAATCAGTTACATCGGTAGCCACATCAGCATCAACCAATGTTAGTTTGGAAGAGGAAAAGGAGATCGAGGAGTCTGCTACTGCTATTGATGAGGTAAATGCTAAACCCCAAACATTCGAGGAAATCGTTCATGATATTTTACCACCAACCCCCGGTGTCGCTCCTCAAAGACAGACCTTTGATTTCGGTGGTCGACAAAGCGAAGATGTCGGGGATGTTGAAAGTTACAGTGCTAATCTTATTGCTTTGAATAAAATTGATACTAAAGAGATCAAAGCAAATTTACTCTCTCCTCGTCAACAAGAAAGAGCAGGTAAATACAAGATATATTCTTGTTTGATTCAATCACTTACCAATTTTTTTTTCAGATGAACCTGTACTTCGTGCCGTGCGTCACCTGTTTAACAATAGATTTATGAAGGCTAAAAAGTTATTTGAAAAGCAAGCTGAAACGTATGTACCATATCATGCTCATATTATGCTGATGAAGAAGCCAAAACTAACTTGATATTAGTGATCCATTACACGCCTTAGGGCTCGGTTCCATGGCTTTTTTAAAAGGTAACTATGACACAAACAACAACTTTATATATAAATCTTCCTTTGCTAACTTTATTATTATTTTATAGCTGTAATGGTATGTGATGCATGATCATATTTTTATTTTATTATTGCCAAATACTAATGCTACAACAAATGACAGACCACGGATGATGTAATGGTAAAGAATGCCATTGATGTTCTCACAACAACATACAGTATCGCCAACGCGCAAATTGATGTTGCTACCAAAAAGTCTGTCGGTGACACTGTGTACCAAGCCATGAGCTCGTATTATAACTACATCAAATTTACACGTAAATCAGCCGGGTTACCTTCTAGTCCCAAACCAGCCACTTTAAAATCAATCCAAAAAGATGGAATCAACTTTATTCCTAACGGTGTGTTACGTGCTCACGTGGCCAAGGCGGAGTGCTGTCTCCAAATTGCTATTTTACAATTGTTGCAAGAAAATGTAATGGGATATATCAAATGTGGAATGAATTTGAGAAGAGGTAATATAAGTTACTATATGATGGAGTTTTAAGAATACAGATTACTCATTCTTGGCGGTCCTTTTTTATTTATTTAGCTTATGCAAGTTATAGTTTGGTATGGCAGGAATATAAGCGTATGGGACAAATTTATCATGATTTCATTGACCGCGACACTATATCAGGCATCCAATTTGGGTAAGTACCACTATTTGTCTTTTTTTTTACCAAAATAACTAGCATATTCATCTTTTTTTTTTTCTGCAAAAGTATTGGTGCTGTTCATCTTGTTTTGTCTACACTCCCTCAAAAAATTCTTCGTATTGTTTCTGCATTTGGTTGGAAGGCTGATAAGCACCTTGGCTTTGCCTTATTAAAATTATGTTTGGAAGAAAGAAGAATCCGATCCCCAATGGCTTCGCTTATGCTTTTGGCTTATTATACCGTGCTTACATCTTTATGTCCACAAATTTTATCGATGGAATACACACAACCTGCTATTGAGACTTTATTGGATGCCCAAAGAACATATCCCAATTCAGCTTTCTTCCTCTATTTCGCTGGTCGTACATCTCGTCTTGCTCGTAATTTGACACTTTCAACCCAATCTTTTACCTATGCAATTGAAATTAGTAAGAACGAATGGGCTGAGGTTGAGGTCTTGCATGCATGTAGTTACGAGATTGGGTTCAATCACATGATGGAACATAACTGGGAAGAAGCTGCCAAGGTGTTTGATCAACTCTATAAAGAAAAATACTGGTCCCCTGCCATTTTCCGCTACTTGACTGGTGCTTGTTTGGATATGATGGGAAGTCGTACAGAAGCTATTTTGGCCTATGCTGAAGTTCCTCAATTAGTTGGATCGAAAACACACAGTACCTCATTAATGGAAAAGTACGTATTGCGTAAAGTTACTGCTTTCCAAGACTGCGGTTATCAAGATATGGAAATGTGCCTTTGTGCTTTAGAATATCTTTGCTTGTTTAGTGGATTTGATTTCATGAGTACGGAATTATTGGAGGAATCACTTGAAAGAGTCGATCAAGCCATGGTCCAAATTATGGAAGCCGAAAAGACGGAATTTGGTATTCGTACTCGAGAGTTGTTACCCGAAACCCCTCCCCCCAAATATTTTGACCAGCGTGGAGCTTTACTCTTGATTAAATCAGCATTGTTCAATGCGATGGGGCGCTTCAAAGAATCCATTATTCATTTGAATTGGATTATTGATCACAAGGAACAAATCGAGGTTGATAAATGGATTGTACCATTTGCTTTCTGGGAAGCTGGTGTAACAGCTTGGGGCATGGATAACAAAACCCGTAGTAGATCTTTCTGGGAATCTGCGTTGAAGTTTAGCAAATATGATTTTGAGTATAGATTAGCTCTTCGTGTTAATTTAGCCATCACAAAAGCAGAGGAGCTGGGTGTTCCACAGCCTCAAGATCCCAACCCTGCTAAACGACATGCCGCCTCAAAGAAGGACCCTATTATTACACTGGATTCCATTCAAAGTCGACAAAGTACCTCTGATGAACCTGCCAGACCAGCTTTTGCCTATCCTATAAACCTTCCTCATAACTCCCTTGCCTAAGTAATTTTCTTTACTTTCTAAATTATCACCCTTTAGCTCTATATCTAATAATATGTATATTTGTTTTATCCTATGATTTTTTTTATTTCGAAATGTGTTATTAGAAGCTGTTGTCATTTTTTTTTTTTTTTTTACTTTTTTTTTTTTACCATTATAATTGATATGTCAGATTGTACTCTACGAAGGACTTTCTAATAAAGATTGTACTGATGGATAACGATGTTTTACAGATCACATGCTTAAGTAATCAACTTTATTTTTGCAGCGGGACAAGATCACAACAATCGCCTTTAACCAATGATACAGATAAAAAAAAAGGTAATCTAATCATTGATTTTTATTACCCGGGGATATTTACTTTCTGTCTTCTAT
Source organism: Mucor mucedo (assembly GCF_025094135.1). Lineage (NCBI taxonomy): Eukaryota > Fungi > Mucoromycota > Mucoromycetes > Mucorales > Mucoraceae > Mucor > Mucor mucedo. Next base: position 98,377 of record NW_026252328.1, on the reverse strand, counting down.
CGGCGCTTCCTTAATATAGAGTTGTCTTGTTGATGAATCTTAAACCTTGTTAAAGTATATTCTTAATTAATTGCTACATGCTCTACATAGCATGTTCGAGCATAAAGACTATCAAGGAAATAGTTACATTATTGTTGTTGTCATGAGTAAGATGCTGATACTAAGCTACGTTCCCGTAGAAATGTTCTGGATCTGAAGTTTTATGTTACTTTTTGCCGATGGTTCTTTTGATTTTATCTTATCGCTTTTTGTGTAACACGGTGTCTCTCTTGTTTATTTGCCGGTGAACCTTGGCTACAACTACTATATTCCAGACCGCAATGGCCTGATTCCCTTGGGTAACATCAGATAACATGGAAACTGTAACAAGAAGTGGCTGTTAGAAGGCAGTACAAGATTGTATGAAGACGGAATGGAAGGGAATAATGCACAATCCTTGTTTGACAGGTGGCTAGTTTACCCAATACCTGATTTATAGATCAGCAATTATTTTTGTAGCTGAATCATAAATATTGCTAAAAAGGCCTTTTTATCACATGACCCTCTAAAATATTTAAACATTACAGTTTTTTAGAGCAAAAAGGACATATGCTTACTGCTCTTGTTTAAATATTCTATTGCTTTACATAAATTAAAGGTAACAGAAACTTGAGATCAATAGTTACTCAACTTCTATTAATTCCATAACTTTTTAAATAAATAAACATGTAAAAACTATGCCTTTTTTAGAATACCAATAATTAAGTGGTGGACTTTTTCAGTGTAACCAGCGTTTTTTTTTTCTGGGGGGATTTTTTTTTTTCGATATCCCGCCTGTATGTCCCGCCCGTGCTACCATTTACTTTTCTGCATAAACAGGTCTATGTACCCGTGTAAAAATAAAGGGAACGTTTAAGAGCTTGACATCATTTTACTGTTAAATCATTGAATGGGAACAATAAGATTTGGGAGTTTAATAAAGGGTAGTTATTTATTGAGTATGAATAGAAGATTAAGATAATTTATAATATGTGCAGTCTATGTCGCTAAAGGAACACACTCAGCAGCAGGAGCCGAGCCAGAGGAGGATGGAGTAATCCAAGAATTGATATTTACATAAAGAGTATAGATGGTGATGCCGACACCGAAAATGGCAAGGATGACATCCCAAACCTTGGCCCATTTCTTAGTGGTGACCTTAAAGTGGAACATGCCAGGGAAAATAAAACAGAGGGGCATACAAGCAATAGAGCCTACAAGAGCAACAAACTTATCCAGGTTGGCAGCTCCTACTCCAAAACTGACAGCAGCACAAACTAAAGGAACGATGGACCGACTTAAATTTTTCAACCACTTAAAACGCTTATTGACACGACCACTTCGGTTAGGACCAAAAACGCCCTGCTCAATGATTTGCAAGGGGGGGTATAACATGAATGGGGAAGTTAAAATCATGGCCAAAGAATATAATAGCTGGACAGTAACAGAGAGTGGGACCTTGGGTAAATTGGCAACTACACTTGCTTGAGTGTTCTCTCCAAAGGCAACGTAGCCAATGATACCAATCAAGATAAAGATCAAGGTAACGATCAGCATGCCGATGTTTAAAACACGGGGAAACTTTTCAGGCTCCTTCATACCTTCGATTACGGGGATAACCATACCGATACCTTCAAAAGAGAAGACGGCTGTACCAATCTATATAAGAAAAAATTATTAAAATTCCGGATATTTGGATTAAACTAAAAAGCGCACTTACCATCAATGCAAAGTCATTCGGGTTAATCATACGAATATTAGGACCAGGACCATTTCTAGCAATCTCGTCGGAGCAAAAGTAAATGACACAAACAAGACCAAAAAGAATAAAGATATCAGCTACAACAGCAAGCCAAGACAGCTTTGCAATTTTACGAACCCAGCAGATGGGAATAATGACTATGAAACAATGGACATTTAGTTATGGTTGAACAAGATGCTTATTCTGTGTGTATTTTACCTGCCAAGACCATCCAAATATAGTACTTGCTTTCAATTGGGGAGCTGCAGTTCGATAAGGTATCAGCAGCGATACCAATATTTTCAGAAATAAAGATAAGATAGGAGGCAACAAAACCCATTTGTGAAAGACACAAGAAGAATTGAATAATGTAACGAAGCCAAGAGCCGTAAAGAGCCTGTGCAACATCACCATAAGATCCACCTACTGTTTGTTGTGCCTTGACTAGAATTTGGAAAGCTGCCAAACAAACAAGTGCAACAAAGATCATGAGACAGATTGAAAATACAAGACCACCAGATACAAATCTATAGAGTAACATACAGGTTAAACTTAAAAATCAAAAAAAACGTGAACACTACACTTACGATCCTGGTAAGAAAATAACACCAGTACCTACAAAGGCCTTTAAAAGCATAAAAAGAGCTTTGCCGGGGGAACCAGTTCCTTCAGGGACATGCTCGATTTGTTCATCGGATATAGTGCTTTCTGCCTTTTCATTGTCATAGATACGATCACCAGGATAGAACTGACTGTTTTCACGGTTTGGTATTGGAGTTTCATACTTATTGCTGTGAATAGACGCTGGCGCTATCACACTGAACTCGCTTTGTTTTTTTGTCATTGGGGGTGGATTTGACATTTTTTTAATTTTTATGATTGATGGAAAAAAAAGTGAAGTTGGAAAAATAAATCGAATCATTTTGGCCCTTTATATAAGTATCAAAAAAGGGTCTAAAAATTTATAGTGCATGCTCATCTTTTTCGTCAAATTGTTTTTCTGCGGGGCTGTTTTGTGATGTGTAAAAAAAATCCGGGGAACTCCGTAATTACATCAAAATAAAGAAGCAACCACCAGACCCTTCTTGGGTACATTCTCCGATACACCTCTTTATGCGTGAGAAAAATAGGTAACCTACAGCCTATTATTTATTGTACATCGTAGATAGAGTTTTACACAGAAGATTACTGAGTGTAAAAAATAAATATAGTTACGGTTTTAAAAAATGACCTCATCATGAAAAAATGTCCCTCTTTTTTTCCAATTGGTCTTGAAGTTGATTCGTCAAAAGCCAAAACAAGATGTATGTCCGCTTTTCTTTTTCATTAATGTGCACTTCTCCACATGGGAAATATAACAATGTGGTCTTTAAAAATAGATGAAACAAAAACTGTAAACATTACTTTCCTTACCCTATAAAATTATGTATTACATCCCTGCATTTGATCTTTCTAGACAAGTACGTATTGCGCAATAACTAATAAGGCGCGATAAAATAAGCTATAAACCGAAAATTGTTCTATAAACGGGTCATATACCATCACTCATGACCTTATTTAAATAGTCTCGCTGATTTTTATAGGTGCCTTTTCCAAAGTTGGTAAAGAACGAATCAAAATCATCAGGTACTATTGTTCTGATTTACAATACATGTAACTTGAAACAGTATGGACTGTGATTCCATGATAGAATTGGGACAATCTACCCTCTTACTAAAAACCACCTTTCCACATCAAGATGTCTTTAGTACGTGTGTGTGTGTGTGTGGGTTTACTTTTTTTTTTTTTTTTTTTTTTTTTTTGACAGGCACTTTCACACTGTGGTGTTAGGCTGAAACAATCCCTTTCAACTTTGATATTTCCTTACAATCACAAGCATTATTATTATTTTTACAGTTTTTTATAGGGTATTTTTGAACTTTTTTTCAAAATAAAATGTTATGCTTAAAAAGAAAGGGGCTAGCAAGTACATGTTATAAAATCTACTCTTTTCTTCATTATATTTCCAAAACAAAAAGCTTTTCCTTGGACGCGTATAATTTTAGCACTTATTCGTGGTGAGGGGGTCGAAGTCCAACTTTCTTGGGAAAGATTAAAGGATGCAATTGAGCGAGGTACGTAATGGCCCACCTAAAATTTCAAAATAACCGTGTTATTATTATACAGCAAACCCGGTGTCCTTCATCACTTACATTAAATAACAACAGACAATAGACATGATAATAACAGTTCGGATGACACTAAAAAACTTGTTAAAAAAGGGTGTTCTAATGTTTCCAACCAATTCTTTACATTACGTTTGGTCATTTCCTTTAGGGGTTAATACATAGGTTAAACCACAAACAATAGCAACACCAAAGAATGCCCAAATAATGTTGTATCCTGACATTTTTAGTTCTGTAAATGTGTATCGAGTGAAAACAGGAATGAAACTCTCAAAAAAAAATATTGAAACTCGAAAACGGCGAGAGATTGGAGCTCCGGTGACGTCGCTTCTACTATTCTCGTGTGATTGGCTAGTTTAGATAACTTCAGCTTTAACGTCTACCTTCCCATCCGGTATTGCACTGTAATCCTGCCACATGTCTATCTTTCCTGTTGATTTTTCAAATTTTATATTTCTTGCACATTCTGTTCCTATGGATAAATTCCGATGGCTCGGGAAAAGTGGTGCAATGTCTTTTTTTTCCTTGAACGATCAGAATATTGAAAACGGGTCTCTTAAGGATAACCAAATTTTCTTAGGGACAGCCATTTTTCTTAGGTACACCAAGGGCGCGCATAGTCGTAACTTCGGTTTATAATACTTTAATAGACATCAAGAGCTCGATATAACTTATCATCTAGAACTAGATACAAATTTATCATAATCAAACTAAATGTTAAACCAGTATGTGTGTGTTGTAGCTTTCTTCCAGCTTCTCATTTGGATCTTACCTTATTATTTTCAATAGGTGTTTTTCTTAGATGTGCTTCTATATCTTTAAGTCCGGTACAACTGTAGTCGAAGTAGAATTTAGGCTTCGAAGAAAAAATGGCGCCAGAAATAATAGATTCATTTAATGAGCCTATTGCTTGAGACATTCCATACATACTTAAGGTGCATTCGTTTTGTAAAGCTTCCATGCTTTGTAAAAATATATTGTAATCAAAGTCTTTATGGATCGCTCTTTTAAGGCTCCTACTGACTGTACGGGAGTCATCTTCTACTGAATCTGTATTGGCAATAACTATTTCTGTATCATTTTTAGACTCAAAAGAGGGAATAGAGGTGCTGCTGCTGCTTTCTGACCTATTACTGTATGATCATTTTATTGTTCGAGCTTATGTCAGCAGACAAGATTTGTCTGCGTATAATTACATATTACTAGTTGGATCGTAACCTCATGGTTATCGTCCTGATTGAAGCATTTTTATAAGTATTTGGTTACAGCCTCTTAATTGCCATTCAATTGGTTATAAAATCAATTACAGCCTCTGGATCGCATATCTATTGGATTCTGAATATTTTCACGGGCCAATACAATTAGGATCCAGAGGTCTGTATTACCCCAGCTATGTTATCCCAGCCTAATTTTTTTTGAAATTCACATATCATACGTGAAGGCAATTTTATTTTGAAAAAGCTGTGTGAGTAGTTATGAGAAATTGCAAGCTACTGAAAGTAAGATTAGGGTAATCGAACCAAGCTTTTAAAGTAACAACTAGTGCACAAATGTTAAATCAACACCCTAGCGAGGTATAAGAAATTAAATACACCGGAAACCAAACTTTACTTTTGACAAATAGGCATCAACTGTTAGATATAGTTTTACTACACTATTTTCAGAAACATATTCTTGGACATTCCACATATTGAGAATAATTTAATATGCAAACTCCGCTTTAACCTTGAAGATCAATTATCAATTTCATTAGGAAGTACGCCCGCTAAGCTAATGCCATTTTTGGATTCACTAGAAGTAATAACATCATCAAGTTAAGTTAAACTCGGTCGCGTTTATCTCAAAAATTAAGCCAGAAAAAGTGGAATTGAGCCTGATTTTAGAGGGTTTAGATGTTACAGAAGTAAAAAAAAAGAAACCCCGTTCAATATAAAGCTGTCAATGTATCTATCATCAATAGCTAGGCTACCCAAACCAGGTTTTTAAAAATTTAATTGTGTAAGCCGGTTCTTACTACAACTCATTAGCAGCAGCAAAGAATTTACACTAGAAGTCCATGTAAATCTTCAATGTACAAATCAGCCTTGTGTTTCTGTAAATGTAATGCATGCTTTTTAGTAGCTGCTATGTGGACCAAAAGTTTTAAGCTCGGTCTTGTTTATAACCGCATTCTCGCAATTCACATCAAAATAAAATCAACAACATTATTGAATAGCATGTTAGTAGAAAAGCTGTCCAACCACAATGTGTGATGAAGCGGAATTGAAATTCCTTCTACGAGTGACTGTCCCGCTTCTGTTGTGATTGAGCGTTGCTTGTCGGCCCTATTGTGACTTTTGTGGGGGCGCATCGAAAAAAACCCAAACCATCTTTGTCTTTTTTATTAAAGCAAAACAAGAGAAGTGAAGAAAACCCGTTTCTTTTCCTGTATTCAAGTTAAAATATATATAAAAAAATAGTATATAAACATAAATTATTCAAAAGGTAAAGAACATGGTATTAAACCTCAATATAGCTATTAGTTGAAATAACTCTTTAAACTTTATTAACGCGTAATCTTAATTCTTAGAACAAATGCAAACGTCATCTCCAGCAGAAAACGAAAGCAAATGGAAATTTGCCCAATGCTTTGGTGACAAGGGCGAATCAGATGATATTACAGAAGGTAGGTTCCAATTCACAAAAGTCTAGATATCGGAAACTATTCAAAAATACTGAATTACTTGTTTTTGTTATTTATTATTAGCTGATATTATCTCGGCTGTGGAATTTGATCATACTGGTGACTATTTAGCAACAGGTGATAAAGGCGGTAGAGTAGTCTTGTTCGAACGGAATGAAAGTGTAAGTTTTTACCGAAATATTGTTACAAATAATCACATTTTTACTCAACACAATTTTTAATTCAGAAAAAATCTTGTGAATATCGCTTCCACACCGAATTTCAATCCCATGAACCCGAATTTGATTATTTAAAAAGTTTGGAAATCGAAGAAAAAATTAACCAAATCAAATGGTGCAAGAGACAGAATTCGGCACACTTTCTACTTTCAACAAACGGTAAGGAAAAAGGCAATGAAGAGACCTCTGCTATTTGATTATTTATCTATCCCTTTTAGATAAAACAATTAAGCTTTGGAAGGTATACGAACGGAGTTTAAAGACTGTCAGTGAATCATCCATGATGACTGATGTTGATATGCCAACTGCCGTCGTTGGAAGCTTTGGTGCACCAACTCACTCGTCGCTTACAATGCCCAAAATTAGTCATCAAGATAGTATTGTAGCTGCCATCCCAAGACGTATATATTCAAATGGTAAACAAAAAAAAAGTGACGCGGAGTGTCAAAGTATTAGCATAATGACCCAGTTCTTTATTAGCTCACGCGTATCACATTAATTCCATTTCAATCAATTCGGATGGAGAAACATACATATCAGCTGATGATCTCCGTGTCAATTTATGGAATCTTGACATTTCTGATCAAAGTTTCAGTAAGTGCGCTATAAATGGGCTCATTTACGCTATTTTAACACTACATCTTTTTTTAGATATTGTCGATATTAAGCCTGCTAATATGGAGGAGTTGACCGAAGTGATCACAGCAGCCGAGTTTCACCCTGACCAATGTAACTTATTTATGTACAGTAGCAGTAAAGGAACTATCAAACTGGCCGATATGAGAGAATCCGCTTTGTGCGATCAAAATGCAAAAGGTATTCGTTCGCTGTAACTTTCCTTTTCTTGTACATTCACTAACATTAACCAGTATTTGAGGAGCCTGAAGACCCTTCTAACAGATCTTTCTTTTCCGAAATTATCTCTTCAATTTCCGATGTCAAATTCAGTCAAGATGGTCGTTATATCTTATCTCGTGATTATTTGACTTTGAAGATTTGGGACATCAACATGGAAAAGAAGCCTGTCCGCACTATCAATATCCATGATAACCTCCGATCTAAGTTGTGTGATTTATATGAAAATGATTGTATTTTTGACAAGTTCGAATGTACATTCAGTGGTGACGGAAGGTAAAATTATATTTGTGTAAGGAGACCCCACGTACGACTGACAATTTGTTTTGGATATATTGATAGAAATATGATGACAGGTTCATACAGCAACGATATTCATATATATGGCCGTGATGATGATAGTGAGGTGACCTTACAAGCTGATAAGAGTGCTTTTAAGGCGAAGAAATTAGGGTCCTCAAAGAACAAAATTACAATGAGTAGCGGTAATAACCGTACCTCCACAAGTATGGGTAGAAAAATGCGATCTGATGATTCTGAATATATGGATTATAATAAGAAGATTTTGCATTCTTCTTGGCATCCAAAGGAAAATACCATCGCTGTTGCTGCAACAAATAATCTCTTTATCTTCACGTAAGCTAAAAAATTACAATTCTATATTCACCGTATTTACATTCATCTGGTTTTTCTTAGTGAATGATTTTAACCAAAAACAAAGACTTAACAAAAATAACAAAAAAAAATTGTAATCTCCCTTTTTAAAAAAATTGATCATCATATTACACCTATATCAAAAATGTATACATTTCCCTCTCATTATACAACTTATGTTTTTTTTACATTTATAAAGAAATATTGGGTTTTTCTTTTTTTTTTTTTTTTTTTTTTTTTTTTTCTAATGATATATTTTAATGTGGGTAATAAGTAAATAGAAAGAGAGTACTATTTTTTTTAAATGCGTGTTTGAAAATATACTACATACGAACACTTGTACCTGAAGATGTAGATACAACTGGACTCTTTTTCAGTATAGGGGAATTTGTTCGACTTTCTTCAACGTCATCTAAAAGTGGACGAGAGAACCTTCTGTTATTATTATGGGTAATGATAGGTGCTGAGAAACTGGGGCTTTGTCTTCCTTGCTGGTAATATCCCATGGGGGAGGAAGGTGGTGGCGGTCCATACACAGGTCGAATATTATTACCGTAGCCGGGTGAATGAGGGCTTGCGGGTGCGCTGTGCATGGGTGATAAGAAAGGTTGTGGTGGTAATGACAAGAGTGGGGGTGGGTTGGGTGAATTAGGTATTTGATTAAATTGCTGTTGATTATGTTGCTGTTGCTGTTGTTGTTGCTGTTGCTGTTGTTGCTGTTGCTGTTGCTGTTGCTGTTGTTGTTGTTGTTGTTGTTGATTATGCTGCTGTTGTTGCTGTTGCTGTTGAAACATGGCCATGCCCATAGGGGACATTGGGCTCATTGGGCCCATAGGTGACATGGGCATCATGGGTGGCATCGGACCCATCGGACCCATCGGACTCATGGGCATGAAAGACGGATGCATCATTGGCATAGGAGGCATACCGTAACCATTTGCGTACAACATCATCTAATTTTTATATATTAATAAATGCACATACAACCATTTTTTGTATTGTTTTGTCTACCTGATGCTTCATAAACTGATGTTGCCTTTGCTCAAAGATTCTTCTCTCTTTTTCTCTCTCAAAGCGGTCTTGGCCTATTTGTGCATGGTGTTGATTCACACGCTCAGTGACACGTAGACCGTTGCCTTCCTTTCGATCCTTTTCACGTTGTGATATCATACCCACAAGACCTCCTCGAGGTGCTCCTTGCTTTTTGGTTGAAACTTGTATAAGAGGTTGACCTGTTGCCTTGGCATATTCTATTTGTTCCTTGGCACTTAATTGCTCTCCTAAGTAAGTATCCAATAAACTATTTTGAGGTGCAAAATTATCACCCAATGAAGGAATCAATGGTCCATCAAAGTCCGAGTCATATGAATCATCATCGTAAGGATGTCTAATCTTGGGTGCAACTGGTACTTCCTCTACTACTTCCTCCACTACAACTTCCACTTCCTCTTCCCACTCATTGTCCCATTGTTGACTTGTATTTGCAGTATGATTGAAGCTTGAGGCAGTCGATTTGGATTCTGTGGGGAATGGTGAGGATCGGTGATGATCAAAACTGTTTGAGGTAAGCTTTACATTGGCTGGCAACGAGTATTTGCGTTGCTCAAGGGGCTCGTCCAAGAATTTCATAAAATCAGTTGTTAAACTAAAGTCTCCAAATAAAGAAGAGGACTGAGGATTATTACTATTTGAAGGAGGTACTGGTGACGAGATCGAATGGTGACCAGCAGAGGAGGAGGATCTTTGCTTTTCTTTACTGGTGGAAGGCATTGAGGCTTTACGAGTATGTAATGAGATATTGGATATATCTTCGTCGGGTTGACCAAACATGGTAATTGAGCTATTATGTCTAGGTCTTTGCTGGCGACTACCTCTTGTTGGTAGAGTCTTGGATATACTGGATGCATTCACTGCAGCTGCAACTGCTGCTGCTGTAATATTTCTAGGTACATCGAACCCATTGCCAAAATCGAAATCAGGAATAAGACTATCAGCTAAAGAGTCATTGGTGGTGGTTGCCGGCAATAATGATATGGTCGTATTGGTTGAGATGCTTGTTTTATCCTTTTTGCAAATAGGTTCGTCGTCACTATCTTGCTCTTCATCTTCCTCATCACAGTCGTCTTCTTCTTCTTCGCTTTCGTCACTTGAATCAGCAACATGTCGCGCAAATTTAAATGGCGCCGGCTGATCATCCAAATCCAATTTTGTAGTTACATCAGCCGGAGATACGAAAATTTCATCTGAGGCTGCCTTTTGTTGCTGTTCCTCTGCTGACAACACTGTAATTAAGGGTAGACTATTTGCTCTAGTACCCGTCGGTCTCCTAGTAATCGATACAGCTATGTCCACCTGCTTCTTCATAATGACACTATTCATGATATTTTCAATATCTTGTCTAGTGATTAAAGAAACATCCATGGCTTGAATGATTTCGTCGGTATCCAAAAATAATTTAGGGTGAACGGTCGTATTAATGTCCTGAGCTGGCTCACCAAAATTAAGCGCCTTTTGATTAATTGAATCATTCAGTAAAGCTTCTGGGCGACCATATAATTTAAAAATATCATACACAGCCAATAACCACTGAATGGTCAATTGACTATGGTCTGCCATTAACCAACAGTAACCTTCATCCTCATTGACTAATGTTGAAGACAAAGCCTCGCTGGAAGTTGCAGCTATAGCATTTGTATTACTGCTTGCTTTACCATGCTTCAATTTACAATCGATTCTGATCATGGATCCCTTTTCAATGAGCTGCGGTGATTCAGGATAAACAGCATAGGCATGAGTCAATTGGTACAAAGTCAAAATAGGGGTCTTTGATTTCTTTGTTTCATATAACAGGATATGTTGCTCGTTCAACTCTGTGGAGGAGGAGGAGGATTTTTTGCCGAACCTCTTGTTCTTTTGCTCATCCTTCTTTTTATCGACTAAAACGACCCAATACTTCTGCCAGATAGATGTACCGGGAACTCTGACTTGAAGAAAAGTGGAAGAAACATTGTTATGCTTTGTTGACGTCTCTTCGGTTGATGATAGGGAAGAAGAAGATAGATTTTGAATACTGTTACTGATGTTGCCATTGGATAATAATCTCAAGGTAAACAGCTGGTGTAATTTCTGCTTTTCAAAGCAAGAAAGTCTAATTGCACTCACCCATCGAACCATGGTTGGATCATCTGAAGTTTCAAAAATAATAGTAGATGATTTCTTGTTATAGATCGAGAACAGATGTTTCTTCTTTTTACCACCGTCTGTCATGATCGAATTAGAATACACCACTGTTGTATCCACTATTTGAAGATAGGTCGGCATGATGGTTGAACCAGGTAATTCAGTGTCCCATAAAGTTAGTGTTGAACCAGATAGCTCAGCGAACATCTTTGTACGAGCTTTTTTTGTATTATCCTCGCTGTTGCTATTATCTGAATTATGCTTCATCAAATAGCCTTCAATATACATCTTTTGAGTATATGTATCAAAAAGACGAATAAAGGAAGACATTTCGGATGACGTTGTGCTAGTATCATTCAAAATAATGGGAGAAGAGGTGGAGGAAGTAGGCGTGGATGCTTTAATGAATCTTGAAGGTCTTATACTCATCATTCGAGATTGTGTATTTCGAAAAGTTAAAGGTCGAACAGGCACTTTTAATGCTGAATCCGAAAGTGAAGCCTGAGTCAATTTTGCGGGATGTGGTGGTAAAGGAGGTACTGATAATAACTGCTGACTACTTTCATGATTAATATCACCTGGAGATGAAGCACGACGAAGAAACGGGTTTGGTCTAGGCATGCTAAAAAATTATTAAGTGTATATTCAGTATTTGTATAAATCAAGTATAGATTATTATATCATATTTACCGACTAAATCTAATTGATTTTAAAGAAGAAGGAAAAGATTAAAATAAAAACAAGACAATGCTGTTTGGTTGGTTTTTAAAAAAAAATTAAAAAACTTAAGGGTTAAAAAAAAAAGAGAGAGAGAGAGAAAAAGAGAGAAAGAACCAACGAATTATTATTATTATTATTATTATTATTATTATTATTATAATTGTGCAATAGGGGAGTAACATAACATAGGGATTGAAAGGAGCACTTTTATATATACATACTTCTCCCTCCCACTCATCAAACTATAGGATTCCTATAATCATACAAACATATATATTTATTTATGCCAGTATTCGTTGTAGTATTTGCCATATTGGGAGTTATGTAATATGTATAGCTGGCAATGCATTTAATATAATTTTGTAATGTAACTGTTGTTGTTACAATTACGCTATAGTCAGGAGTAAAAGAAAGCTTTTTTGTATCGCAAAAATATACTTTGCTCTCTTTTTCTATAAATACACCTAAAAAAAACTTCTATATATACCTAATGAAATTTGGTATCGAACAATCAATTATCGTTAAATCACAAGAGTCTCCTGACTGGTAAAATGACAACTGGAGTTGGGTCTGTTTACCCACTATTAGGATATTATCCTTATATGATTTTTTTGACAAGGAGCTTATCTCCAACTCGTTGCTTGCGGGATTATGTGTAATTCATGCTACCGTCTTTAACATGAATCTCATATAACAAAAAGGAGATAAAATCAAAATATACCGAAAGATTGAGGGATCATTATGCACATTCTATTAAGAAAAATCTAGGCATAACTCAGACTCTTTTTGATATAAAAGTAAATATTAGTATTATGCCCTATCTGCTAATAAATTCATAAAAAAAAACGCATAATTTTTAACATGAAACTGCTGCAATAGTGACTCAAAATAAGTATTTGATTTACCAGTGTCAACACATACACTCACACACCTCCGTTTCCCCTTTTTCTCCCTTTTATATTATATATATAAATTTCTTTGCCTCCCACCATTTTAACATAAAGGTCTCTCCTCGTTCTGTATATTCTTTTGTTCTTTTTGTTTTCGTCCTCCTCTTAGTCCCTCGTTCCTTTTTTTTTTTTATGACTGAAACCATGTGGATAATAACAAAGAAAGGGGATTGAGACTTACTTTCGTAGCTGTTTGTCGGAGTTGCCACTCATCAGCCTTGAATCAAAGACATCTCATCGTGTACTTGAGTGCAATAGTAACTCTGATCTTTAAAGCAAAATTCATGGAATATGCAATCTGCAATATAAAAAATGGACCCTTGTCAAATAATGATCTCTTTTTTAAGTTTTCCGGATTTTTGCAAAAAGTACATCAAAAAAGCTTAAAAACAAACCTCTATATCCTATGTGAAGCTTTACTATTCGTGGTTCTGAGTTGTAAATTATGGTCTCCTTTATTTCAGCCTGTCATATGACAAGACATTATGTGAATTTCTTTGGATCCAACAAAAAAAAAAGCCCAAAGTTGGTATTGTGCGCTATTTTTACATATGATTCGTGCACGTCGCAGTCCCCACATAAGAGAAAAACCTTTTAAATTAAAATGCATGAGACACGAACTCAATGCACATCAATGACTAATTGTTAGGGCATGCATATGAGACCTTTATCATCTGCCGATTTTGATGTATCTAATATAATGACGTTATAATAAATTGCAATTTTTCGCTTTTTCTTTTTTTTCTTGTTTTTTCTCTAGTTGCAGTGTGTTTAGAGGTCATTATGTTTTGGTATTTTTTTTTTTTTTACTTGGTTATAGACTTTGCTGTGTTTTTTTAAAAAAAGTAAAAACACAATTCTTATACAGTAAGACAGGTATGAGCTCAAAACAGAACATCCAAATTATGCTTCAAGTATGCATGACAAAAAAATCCGCTGCTATATTATTGCAGCACTACTGAACCCGCATTTATATTACTTGTTTTCGATCTATTTAAGTGTACATAAAAAAAACCCATCGTACATATATGAGCATATATATAATATTATCAATGTTTACGCTAACCTCAACCTTTCAATCAATCTGAAAACTTTTATGAGTATTTGGAGCCGCCAATAATTATAAAAAACATGTGTAAATACAAAGCTTGTATTCAGTGAAAGAATGATTATTAATTTTAATAAAAAAAATCGTCTTTATAACTTTTAAAGTCACAAGAAGAATAGGAGCTTTAGCTCACATGCAAACCAGGATCTACGAATGAAGCCCATTTTAAAGTAGCTGGATATCTCCTTTCTTTTTTATACTGTTCTAATCTTAGATTGTTGTTTGGGAATAATAAAAACAGAGACTTGGAATATATTTTATAACCAAGTGACATTCGACGTAGTATAACGTTGCTTGTCTCCTTTTTTAAAAGATTGAGAATACAAAAGACAAGACCACCTTTTTTTTCCCTGGTCTAATAAGTATTTAGTTCCTTACTTGGGTAATTTGTTGGCGGTTATTTTTATTTATAGAAGAAACAGATGACAGGTGCGCTTGAGAGCTATTTATACCTGTAATTTGATAGCATTTACATATGCGTTTGGGCCATATATACACTGTGTTGATACCAGTTCCAACTTTTTATAGGTCACATATCCATGTTGAATGTGTTGTAAAAATCTGTTTGGTTCATATATCATACGAGCGCGTCTATAAAAACTAAATTACAGCGTGAGTGCAAAATAGTCTATTGACTTTTCACTAACTTGATGGCTGAGACCAATTGGCTGTCTATCGTCATTGCATCATATAAATTAATTAAAATTATGCTTTTTAGGCCCTTCTAAATATGTAATTTTAATGTTACAATTTAAGCAATATTTTACAAACAGTCTATCTGAATGATGAATTTTAATGTTTATTAAAAAGTTGAAATTTCGATTGAATGTAAATGAAGTTACTGAACTGTACGCTAGTAGGATAAACTATACATCTTGAGTATTTTTAGTGTACGTAGCACCTATCATATTTAATATACACACGTGAGATATTTATTTGTTACTTGTATAGACAAATCGACAATTACACCTTTTCTCAAAAATTTGTCGTACTTTAAAAAATTAATATGTCGCATTTTACGAGAAAAATATGTCGCACTTTACCAATTAATTATGTCGCATAATAGCTTTATTTTTAAATAGGTTGCAGGTTCAAACAATCATTAAATTGCTTTACTGAATAACGAGCAAAACCATCAAAAGCCGACTCAGGAATATTTTTAGCACCTTGCTTGATATGCTTAGGAAGATTGCCTTTTTTGAGTACATACTCTCTTTTAACAGACCTCTTCAAAACGGACCAGAATTGCTCAATTGGATTCAACTCGAGGCAAGTACGAAAAGTTATAGCCACATTCTTTGATAATTTCACCGATTTTCTTAGCTGTATGTATGGGAGCGTTATCTATGATAAGCCAGAAACCCTTCATCTGTGGATACTTATCCATTTCATCCAAAATCAATTATAAAATTGACATAATGGTTTGTAACAGTACCTTTGGTGTACTTTTGGCCATTGTTAAGCTTTTTCTTCTTATTAGGTGGTATAGATTTTCTAAGGGAAACTTTAACCAAGCCAAATGCCGAAATTGCACCTAATATTGAAGTACTGTTCGTTCTTGCCGTGAGTACCTTCCCCTTTGCTTTTTCTCCCTTAGGTGCCCAGCCCTGAGATCGCTTCAGGTTGGCGTGGAAACCAGTTTCATCAATAAAGACACAATTTTTCATATAATCTGTGCCTTTTTCTAGCAATTATTCAATCCATTTTTTTTCCTTTCCTCAAGTCTCTCAACCGTGTTCCTCTCAACAGGTTCTAGTTCAACTTTTTCCAACGTGAAAACCATAAATCATACAAAATCTTCAAACTCCATTGGATCTGTCGTATTTGGGTACGATTTACTTATGAATAGATAACTAAATCGTGTAAATAATAAAACATAAAATAAGAATATTCATTAATATTGAGTATCAGCACACATCTGTATACTGATACACAACTTCTCCTACTACGAGTACATACTTCTATATGAAAGATTGCATGATTGGCTTAATGGATAGACAAACGATAGGGTACAATTTGTACCCCTAAATTTAGATATCTTGATTGAATAAAGAAACCCTATTCAATCAAATCAAGAATATAAGAAAGAGAAACTTAATAATTATAGTTCTCTCAATATGGATTAGCTACCCATTGTGAGAATAGAACAGCTATTGTTATAAATGGTTCATTTACTTATATATTGATGTAATAATTATACGACTGTCAGTGTATAATAGAAATAGTGTATGAATTAATGGATGCCTACTTTCTGCTACCAAATATACAAACATGGATAATATGTTCTATATTTGGGATCATAGTTTATTTATTCATAAGGATAAAAAGATAATCTAAGAATGCAATAAATGATCAACCTAAATAAAATGTTTTACAGCCAATTAAACCCTAAATCAAATATGCATCTTTTACAGCTACCGCTGCACAATATCTTATTGAAGAAGATGTGACATTGTAACAAATGTCACATATTAATAAGTGTGTTGCCGATCGGTTGATAAGGGACGACTTCACTTGAAATCAATTATCACGAGTAGAGTTCTAGTAGCAATAAGGCGGGAAACTAAATATAGATATATTCCAAAACCAGAAAGGTTGACTCGACACAACTACGAGGGACAGTTGTTCAATACAAATAGGATTGATTATTTTATAGCAGCAGAGCTCTTTTAGTTTATTTTTGACTTTAATAAAAAGATGGACTTTTATCTCATTACTTTCAAGTTGTACTATTTTGTCAAATACCACAGGATCATTGCCATTTTCGTCAACAATGTTCCCTTCCCCATTTTCAAAGAGGGATCGATAGACCATTGTAATTGATCTAGATTTAATCAGTATTTTGAGGAAAAGATATAACAGTTACAATCACTGATTTTCTATTGTGAGCTGATTTTAAGGATTTCCAAGTTGTATAATTCGAAAAAAACCCTTTTTCTTTTCCTTCTTCATAGCAGCGCTTCCAGCTCATTCCTCCGGTCTTGTTAGCAATAAAATTTTCAACAAAAGTATTATCATCCATTGCCAAGCTGTTGTTGTGATACGTTGTCGTGGTAAGGCTGCTTACATCTGGAGTGTCCTCTATGGGGGTTAGCTCCCTTTGCTTTTCATCAAATTTCCTTGCCTGATGCATGAAAAAGCATTCACCATTTAACGCATGTTGCATAATTTTTTCTGTTGGCTCGTTATTTTCTATACAGTCGATGATTTTACGAAATCGTGTTTTGCCTTTGTAGCATAAATCTTGAATAACTGCAAGTTTTTCCTCTTCGACAGGACATTCGTCTTCAAACTTCTCTTTGGCAATTTGGTACAATAGCTGGATAGTTGGGTCATATTTTTTATCGAGCGAGAGTATACATCTTTTTTGTTGTATGAAGAAGTGACCTAAAGCTACCAACTTTTGTAAAGGAATTTCTTTTAAATGAGATTGAATAGATGTAGCTGAGAGTATCTGACATTTTTTTGCCCAAAATCCACTATCATGAACGTCCAAATAATCTTGATCATGATTCAAATTCGCAAATTTCAATTTAACGTCATCAGTAACAGCTTTGATTGCAATGATGAGCAAGATTGCTGACTGTCCATACTCTTTTTTAAAGGATAAACAATATGTAATTTCTCTTGACATAAACTCGTCATTTACTTCATGTTGCACTTCTATCAAGATTGGTGTTAGATTTTCTGGTTCAACAGGCCTTCTACAACTCGAACCGCGTTTTCAAGGGCAGCCGTTTTTTTAGAGCCATAGGATATCACCCTACAGAGAAAAAAAAGTCAGGCTAACATCAAATTTGTCAAAATGCTTGTTTCAGCTTACATCAAGAAGACATAAGTGTAAGATAAAAAAGTATATCTGTCTAAATCTTCTTGGGAATTCCGTCTGACATCAGCTTCGTCCACCGACTCCCCTTCGAGGAAGGTTGAGACAGGAACATATGGTGTTGTCAAGCCATCGTCCCTGCTTATTCTCTCCTTTGAATCTATAATCTTCTCGACAACCAGCTTCCACTTCGCCTTCAGCTCCTTCAGTGACACCTTTGACATTTCAACCTCCAAGTCCTCAATCAATTTTTCATTCGCCAACCACTTGCGCCTTAAATAACCACCTTACAGACAAAAGTAATTAGTAGACAAAATTTAAATAGAAACGCTTTTCCCCTGATTACCCATATTATTCATCTTCTTCAACGCATGGTATCGCACACCGTCGGTTAAGGTCAACTTTCTGGTTGCAGCAGCCATATTTCTAGTTAGTTTGACATAACCAGAAAGGTAAGACCAAAACCGTTCCATACCTTCGCCATCCGTCAACCCAAAGCCAGGAATGAACCTAGGATTAAACTTCACTTGGCAACTGAATATATGACCATATGCATGGAACACCGTGACTGGAGTTCAGCATTCTAGAGTAATTTAAACACTTTAAAAAAACCAGATTAATTATATTCATCAAGAAAATAAAAACAAGAACATACACAATCACTGACAGGGCGATCATCCTTCAGGAACTTCTCCACATCCTTCGCTTTACTCCAAAGCTCGTCAACTTGATGGAAATGTCTAGACCTCCGTATTTTTTTCAAACGTATTTTTTTATACCACTTACAGAAACTCTAGCCAAGACCAGCAGGCCAGTATGCTTACGACTGTTTACAGTGCAGTCACAGCCATTCACGGTTCTTGAGTTCCAAAATCTCAAGAACCCTGCCAAAAAGGTCGCCCTCCTATAGCAAAGACTAGCCGCAGCCGCAATATCACAATATATCTTTTTTCAATTTAGCTTCTTTTCAAAGAAATACAGGAGTCACTACTAAACTAACCTTTTTATGTGATCAGTTACTTTTATACGATAAAAGAAGCATGTTAAGGGAAGAGAAAAGGAAAAGAATAAAGTGTGTGAACCAGCTTTATTTATAGATAAACAAGCTTATGTCAGGATGATTTCATTTGTCTATTTTATCATCCATAATGTTTTGAGCCTTTACTTAAAATAGAAACACTTGCAAACAACTCCCAAGCAAGTCAGAGCTTGGTAATTGTCTATATGTGTTTCAGTAGTAACTTGTAATGACAGTGAAGCAGATTTTTATGGAAAACAGAAATCGATCATCCCATGAGGTTTAAATGATATGGCATGTCAATCGACGTGTAGACCATCGTGTGATTCTAAAAAGTACGTTTATTTGAAAAAAAAAATACGTTTGAAAAAACTACGGAGTTCTAGACATTTCCCAACTTAATCCACCAAAAAAGGCTCAGGTGAGTTATGAGCACAATTATGGCGCTTCTGGGAAAAGTTTCCATCCATTGTTATCATTGTTCGCTCGGAACCCTAAATCATAGGATTAAGAATTGATATGTGGTGCCATTTTTATAATAATCTTACTAAACAAACAACGCAGGAAGGTGCCAACGTGATCCCATCCAAAGACTGTGCGAACTCCTCCTCAAGTGTTCTCTCGATAGACAGCAATAATCTACAGTAGATGAGATAACACTTGTTCAACACATCTTGACCAAGTGACATCAACTGTAAAAACATGTGTGTAAGCAATCAAATAAAATGTAAATAGAGTCCATGAATTAGTCTTACCTCCTCACCAGAGTCACTATCGGCTCTTCTTGAATTCTGCAAATTCATCCACTCGACCCAAGACGTGACTGAATCCTGGCCGATTACCTTACGGTCGTGAATGGCTTGCAAAAAACCAAAGTGTACAGCACACTTTGGTTGTCTAATGCTGGCAGGCATGAATTGCAAGAGCATTAAAGTTTTCCAAAGAGGCTTGCAATCGCACTCTTGGAATTTCATCTTGACATGGCCTACCTTAAGATGTTTCTTAGTAAAAGTAAACTTTCAGATCGGTCAAAAAAAACTTACGGTGAAGGAAGTATAATTTCACTTCCCGAAATTTCACTTCGTAGTGTTCACAAAGAACAGCAGGTGCCTCAACCTCAACAGCTTCAGCTTTGGGGAATCCTCCCTGCATTGACTCAAAAAAGGCAGCCTTAACACCTTCAAGGTTCTCCTTCCAGTCATTGACCAGTTGCATAGGCTTCATTTGACGCTTCACCCGAGCAGCCTTTTTAGCGGCTTCTTCTTTTGCTGTAGCCTCCTTCTCATTAGCAAGAACTTCTTCCTCTGTCAACACAGGCTCATCGTAACAAATGTTGTCACTCAAATTGAAAAGGTTGTCCTAATCGTTAAGAGCATCTTTTTGAGGCAAAGTCTCATTTTGTTGCGACAAATCCTCAACGGGATTATGGCGACAGACTTCTGATGGTGGGCCAAGTAAATGTGTATCATTTATCTAGTAGGAATTTTTTGGTTTACCGACTGCATGAATTTTTTTTTTTATTTCTGTAAATACAAGATACATCAGGCAGTAGTCCTTAGTTATGTGCACTTTAAAAGTGAAATTACAACACAGACTTGATCTGATGGGAAAGAGAGATGTTTTAGTCATCATTTAAATGTTTGCTGTAAATGTGCCAAAGCCAAGATTTTTGATCCAAATAAGATTTGAGGCATCCATCCAATCCACAATCATAGACTTTTCTTGGCTGTACAAAAACCTATATTATTAGCATATGCATATTATTATTGATACTCATAACGACCACTTGCATGATTTTCATGAATGTATTTCCTGTGTCTTGACAGACCACTAGAAGTTGCGTACACTTTGGTACAATCATCAACTATACACGAGTAATACAATGGACCCTGTTTAAATAAGCATTAGTCGTAGTGAATCCAAAGTTTTAAGAAAAGTTCAACATACGTCGGGGTTATGCTTTATTATCTGATGCTGATTCAAGCTGCTTTTGTACTTGTACTGTTTTTCACATGCGACGATTTCACACTTGTAAGTCCTGCCCTATATATTTTATGGTCTTGTTTTAATACGAGTAAATCACAATATAACTAGTACTTGCATCATATTCATGTATATGTTTGATGTGTGACTTTAAGGAGGACACAGTATTGAGCTTTTTATAACATATTTTACACTCCACTCGATCATCTGGCAGCTACTTTCAAAAACAAAAGGATGTTGATTAAAAGTATCCGTCATATTAATTACGTACATCATAGCTGTGCTCCAATAAAAGATGTCGGTTCAAATTTACTAGTTGAACAAATACTTGTTGACAGACTTCACATTCTAAAAATGCCTTTTTTTTTTTTTAGAAAAAAAAAAAAACTGTTAATATCATGCAGTAAATTATGCTTTTTTTTTTTTTTTTTTTACCTTTTTATACTGAAAATCCATAATCTGAAAATTGGCCGTTAATCTCTTTTTACAGCACTTGTAATAATTTATAAATACAAATTGTTGGCTAGTCAAATCAACTCTGCATATAAAATTGGCTATAAAGGCACTAAAATCAACAACATCGAGGTCGTATGTTGATCGAACCACAGGATACTCACAAAACGCAAGTATTAAATTTAATTGATCCAAATTTAAAGCATACAGATCCCTTTTTTACAAGTTAACAATTTTTCTTTCGTTTCGATACAACAACACTTACTGGCCAATGAGACAAGCTAAAGGATGATGGAGTATGGCATCTTGACCCAGATATTCAAAAAATGATTTGCTTCTCGGGGGCGCAGTCTCCTCTGCTAGGAGTCCGTCTTTACTGGTCAAGAATTTATTCCACCACAAAAGTTTACCATTCATTGGAATAGCTTGACTACGCAAGAGTTGAATTGCTTCCAAGATTACTTTATTGCCCGATTGTGGTCTGTTCAATATTTTTAAAATGGTTTGATTTTTACTGTCCTTGTACACCTCCACCTCTACATTAATAGCTGTCAATCGATTTTGAAACCAAAGAATAATGTCCTCATCTTTGGAAGATATTTCTGCGCACACATACTTGATCCGTCTAGCTTGTATATTACCAGACCAGTTCCATTTGATAGTACCATCAGCCATAAACCAACCAAGAAAGAAGGCCAATATAAAATTTCTATCACCTTCTTTACAGAGAAATGCATTCATTTTTTGTGAGTCAGATTTGTAGAGTCGACTAGATGGAAAGCCGTGATTGAAGCGGATATTGGCAATCCCCTCACTTGTATATTCCCACTTTACAGCAGCATGATAACCAGCTCTAAATCTGTCAGGCTCTCTTGAAGAGTTCACATAGAATCTATCATTTAAAAGCGTTGGTTTTATTATTTAGACCATACACTCTTACATACTGTACATACCCAAGGTTGGGTGCTTTGACACCACATCGAACCAAAAACTTGTACAAAAAAACAAATTCGGTAGAGCGAAAACTAAATCCAATGACATTGTATGCAGTCCTGTTGATTCCATCACCGCCGTATAAACCAAGAAACACTTTTTGAATGTAACTATCTCCATCAAAAAAGTTGTCTGCAAGATGATTTTCATTACCTGTTAATGATACAAACCCCTCATCATCATTGCATTCTCGGTGTTCCTCAATAGTTGAATCCAAAAAATCTCCTTCTAAATAATTCTCATCATCCACAACAATTGTTCTTTTTCGTATTTTACTGACAACTAATCTTTTCAATTTCTTTGCAAGATCTTCCATTTTTTTTTTTTTTTTCTCTGGTATTAATAAAAACTTTGGCTGTCTATATATGTACCTTACCTTGTTCTTGACAACCTTATTTTTTAAAACAATGAACCAAGAAAAAAAATTAATTAGGGGTAACAAAAAAAAATTTATGCATGTTTATATTTTTAGATAATAAATTCACATTTCATTGTGCTTTTTTCTTTATAAATCGACTACTTTTTTTTTTTTTTTTTTTTTTTTTACCTTTTCCTTTTTTCAGCTCCTTTTTTCTTTCACAGTGTCACACACATTTGGGATCCTGCATAATATTTCTATATTTGGTGAATTATATAAACTCCGGTAATTACTTTTTATCGTTTTTCTCAACATCTACATTCTACTTTTGCTTTTTTTAACTGTGCAATCTACTCTATTTTTAATGTTCTATTTACTTTTGTTACTATATCTTTCAAAAACGCAGAAAAAATGGTTTTTGTATAGCAATGTAGTTATGGCAGAAATTTAAATGCGCTCAAGACGCCGATGTGTAGGAGTGGTTAACTTTCGTGATTCGGATTCACGAGATCCCGGGTTCAAATCCCGGTGTCGGCCCATTTTTTTGCGAATTTGGCGGTCAAATTGTGTTTTTTTTTTTTTTTTTTGGATCCGCTGCCGAAGAGATTTTCAGAAGTTTGTAGAGTTTATTAAAGGGTGTGAGGATGATTTTTTGTTCAAGTGGGTTCCCAGATGTAGTTTATTTTATACATACGAAGTTTCTATCAAAAGAAGGTGGGACACATCGAAACAACGATTCGTTGATTGATTGTTCCATGGTGGATTGGCTGAACAATAGATAAACAAACGGTTTTGTGATTCCATTTTAGCGAGAATCAGCTTTATATGTGCAGGTAAAAGGAGTTTATTGGCCAAGAAAACGAACAACACGTTCCTTCGAGGATTTTTTTTATTTTTTTATTTTAAGCGGGTTGCAGAAAAACAAACTGAATAAATTCTGGCAGAGTTATTCCATGTCGTATAAACTCTGTTCCGGTCCAACTTTGAATTAGTAACGAATAGTTTATGGATCGAACGTATCTTTTCCCAGAAGATGGAGAAATTGCATAACTGTAATATCCAATATATGTAAGACAACGATTTCAATCAAATACATTAGTAGATAATCCTTTACTTATTGCACAAATTTCTCTGGTATGCATATCATTTGGTATCTTATTAATTATAAAGGTTCCGTATCATACAGCTGCAACATTAACATAATAACTGGATAAATATAATAGACGATTACTTGATGTGATAAGTAGACAGATATGATAGTGAAACCTTTTACACTGTTATACAGGTGCACGATACATTGATAATGGTCTGAGAAGCAAGATAATGTACGAAATTTTATAATGCAATGTGAAGGCTTACTAATGATTGTGTTTTTATACTGATATTCATAGCTTTTTGAAGGTTGAATGATCGGTTACAATAATACACTTAGCATCAGATGAATCTGTGATTTGTTGCAGCGCAATCCAGCAATGCCAAGTTTTTAGTCTGATTAAACCTAAATTATCCCCAAGTTATCTGAGCGTTAATCAAGTGTTGGAAGCCCCCATTAGACTATATCTTAGCAAAGTTTAGTATAATACATGAATAAGACGATCTTTTGTAGAGTATAATTCTGCGAGTTTTTTTTTTTTTTTTTTTTTTTTTTTTTTTTACATCCGAAGTAATAAGATGTATTGACCTTAGTTTTTATATATGATGGTTGACAACCAGTAGCAAACACAAAGGCAATTTAGATAAACGTGTCAATTATACAAAGGATTAAATCCTTTAAAGAAAAAAAAAGAACATAATATAGTAAAAAATAATTTCAAATTTGCAATGAAATCAGTTACAAACTAGGGCACGGATTACTAAGTCAACATTATCATTAATTATAATTGTCAGAATTAGGAGTGTACCTGTCAGTCTGCTTATAGGTACATCAGTAATTTAGCATTGTTTATCGATCAATAGAAAGAGAAAAAAAAAAGTCAGATATTATTATGTAGCTTAAAAAACTATGTCGGTATAGACTTTGAATACAAGATAAAAAGATGTCTAGCAGGATATTTCAAGAATAACGGCAGCGGTATACTTACAAGCATTTATACTATCGAATGTAACTTTCTATTTTGATACATTGTAGGTTCTATTTCAAAAAAATCCAACAAGCATCGTATTTGTTGCTTTCCTGGATCGGCAATTTACCAGACTTAATTATGCGTACGCAAAAATATTTAATTACAATAAATGTTAAGCTTGGTCGTTTCCTATGTCGGTAAGACATTTTAAGCGTACTTACTGAGATGAAATATACGTTGGGCGTTTTAAAAGATTTGCAAGATTAGAGAGAATCATGCGTTTGAACTGAGCATTTAGATAAAGTCAACATAGTTTGTAATGTAATTATTTATCGATATCACTCATTGCTGGTTAAACCAACGGTATAAAACATACAAAATCTGAATGCAATTCTTTATCGGTGTATGTGTATAAATAGAAAAATGTGCACCGCGAAGATTACAGATAAAAAGGATATCAAAGTTTATTTTATATTTTTATACTCGATCTTTATTTCAAGCGATTTTTTTAGCGAGGCCTTAATATCTATGTAGCACAATAAAAATACAATTAGTTTCTGTAATGTGACAATCAACATTGAAGATTTCTATAAATAGTTGCAATTTTAAGTGTAATAAGACAGTGAGTCTAAATGGTTGCAATCATAAAGAAGCTTTTTTTTTAGCAGTATGCTTGGCTTCATTGCGATATATATTTGTCTTCATGACTATCCAAAAAGACAGTGGTACAGACCCTTTTACTGTTTACTCCAGTTCAACATTATTATTTCTTTGACGGAAATTTTTAAGTATCAATTCAATACATACAGGAAATAAACAAGTCATATATTTAAGAAACTCAAATGTACGTTGATAAAAACAATTGCTTTTCTTTGCCTTAACATGGTATAATTCTCAAAAAAAAAAAACCCCGTTTGGCAAATTAGTGGAGTTTCGTTTATTTTATTACAATGGTGTAATCATTGCATCATCAAATTAATTATAGTCTCAACAATAATCTAAAACTTTGTAATTACTTCTGTCCCAAGTCATTGAAAACTATTTATCATTAGGCATAGACACCTAGTACGCTTAAAAACATTGAAAAAGAAACATTGACTGTTTTTGACCTTGTTCCATAAAAAGTGTTTTGAATTAGTCAACCAAATACGCTCTATTTAGTCTCTTTAAAAGCAAGCAGTAATAAATAAAGCAAGCCTACGCAAATTAGCTCTAGATCAAATAATAGGAGCTCCTTACAATTTATCACTGACACGTAATCAAGCCAGTTTGAAACAGCATGGACCACAAAGCATAAGACCAATGCAAGGCAGCACGTTGATAATTTCTTCCATGTATGAACCATTGCAGTATGGACGACACAGATTACCAGTGTAATACGAGCTACATTATTTCCAAATTGATCGACTCGCGGGTCTGATAGCCAAGTATTTTGATGCTCGTGGGGTAAACTGTAGCACAAAATGCTACGGAGAATATGCCTTTGTAGCATTATCAAAACACTAAATATATGCCTGTAATGAACAGAGCGAAACAAGCTTTTGAATTAACATGACCAGGAAATATATGCATATCGTCTCCTACAATATGTGTTTCTCCCTTACATCAATAAAAGGGGAAAAATGTAAATTTTTGGGGGTCAGAAAAAGACAAGAAGTTCACAGACTCTATCACATGTGTACAAGCGTGTTTAATTTTCTATTATTGGGATTTAACGTGCTACATTTACACAAGTTACACAACAGTTTATAATTTTGATTTTCAATTCACACAAAACTGAGATTTCCTTAAAAAAAAAAAAGTTAATAAATGTTGGTCGCATTCCAATTTTACTTTCCTTGTTCCCTTTTTTTCGTTTTTTTTCTTCTTTACTTTTTTCTTTAAATGTCTTTATTTCAAAGCATGGTTGTATCGGAAGTTCGACACTATGATCATGAAAAATCAAATCGGAATCACTTACTACTACCAACAGCAGCAACAGCAACAACACAGAAAACAAATTCAAAAAATGATAGCTGTCCACCGTCCTATTTGGAAGTGCTAGCAGAGAAGTTTCAACAGCAACAACAACAACAACAACAACAACAATGTACAACATGGGATAAAAAGGCAGGTAACACGTATAAACTCGTCCTCAGAATACAGTTTGAATAACAATTTTATAGTTGCATGAAACAAATGATTTATTAAAGTCTGTAAAAGATACAAGGCTTGTGATGGATTCATTCAACTACTGCTGTCAAAAGTAATTATCTAATTAAACACTTTATTGCTGATTATTAATTGGTTTTCTCAACACTGTAGGCTTGAACATCTTGAACAAAAATTGATTTCAATATCCGAAATGTAAATTAATATTGGACCCCGCTTACTTTTTTGCACACAATTCTCAATCCCTTTTTTTCATAGTTACAGTGATACAACATTCGATAATATATTGAGCCAATCGGATCAAGCGTACCAAAAAGATGCAAATGACAGCTTGACCCGTATGAATCATTCACTTGAAAAACTGATTCAGGAAGCAGAGATGAGTTTGAATACGCGTCCTCATGCATATATGAAAAAAAATCGTACCTGTCCAAAGTTCTCCACCAAGTCAGAATCGGCCGACAAAATCCGTCAAACTCAACAAAGACAACAAAAGAAAAGATATTTACAAAGTCAATGGAAATTGGCTATTGCAATGAAACAGTTTGTCGAAACTGTTCAGAATACTACGGATAATAAGATTCAGACAATTCAACATAATCATATTCATCACCATTACCATCACCATTACCATCTTTATGAACATACCACCAGCATACAAGAAGAAACATTTATGATTACACAAGAGGAAGAGCCCGTTAAAAAAATGACCAGGAGTTCATCTTCCTTACAATCTCTTTTCAAATATGCACTTCATACAGTCGGAATAATTCCCCAAGTAGAGAAGCCGGTTGTAGTAACAACTCATCTATCACAACCCATCAAATTTCGAACTATGTTTTTGGCAACGTTGTTAATCTTAAAAAAGTTTAACAAGAGTCCTATTTGGATTAAACGCGGAAAAATGATTTCAACCCAATGGAAATCTAAGCATCGTCAATGGAGTTTATGGACAAAAAGATCACGTTTATTATTCTTTGTCCTTTATTTGCTTGCTGTTAGAATCAATACCAAATTGTAAATATTTTTATACCGAAACACAACATGTAAATAATAAACATCATATGCACCCCCCCTTTTTTTTATACAGCTGCAGTGGACAGATGCTTATTTCTCACAAGAGCAACAGTATCTGGCTTCTCCCTCTCTTCCTTTCCTTTTGGCTTTACCAAGTCCAGTCTGATTTTTTAAAAGTCTTAATTGTTCAAACTTTAGCTAGGCCAAAAGGTTTATGGCCTGACCTTCCATCTTCTTTTCCGCAGTTTTAACTTTGTGCCTACTCAAAGCCTTTTTTTGGGCTGTAGTAATACCGTATTTACGGAAGACAGATGTCTCGAAGGTTGTATTTTTTTTGGACCCAAAAATAAGCAATACGTATATGCAACAGGTGTTGAATCATTCAATTTCGAGGGAACAGAAAAGTTTTGACCCGATAATTATTATTTTTATAGCAAAAAGAGCCAGTTCATATATCGCTGTTTCTTTCCAACACAACATAACCCTTTTTCATGACATGCATGCTCATTTTTCTGTCCAATATCAATCCGGCGATTATGTGAAGCATTGCGGAGCTCATTTGAGCTTGACGAATCCGCCATCAGCTCATTTAATGTGTCGTACTCGGCAATTCTAATCTTTACTAGGGATGGATCATTTTCCATCTTCTCCTGCTCTGTTTGTTCCGAGCATAAGCAAAAGCGTATTTTTGGAACTACTACCCTTAAGCATTTTGTCCATCTTATTGCTCTTTTACTGCACAGGCTTTCAAAACTAATATGTTTTAGTATAGTTGTTATTGTAACACATGTATTACCATTCATCATTCCACTAATAGAGTCGGAACTGTAACGAAACCTGCAAAACCAGATTTTTTAAAGTTGTTCATAAAATTTATCAACAAACAATTTTGGTATTCTCGGGGACAATCCTAACCTTGAGTATAAAAAGTATTTGTTTGGCTGCTTTAGGAATTTGCTCTCTGATCTCCAAAATAAACTATCATTAAAGCAAGTTTTTATAAATGCATCCATCATCAAACTTATAATAACGTAGATAAACGATTTGTCGATATTGCGCAAATCTGCATTTAAACTTTTAACTATTTTGAGTTGTAAATCATTTTGGAGTTCGAGCTAGTATTTAAAACATTTTAAAAAAAAAGTTACAGTCAACGATTTCACTTTAGGGTGTGAAAAAGCTATATCCGCTGCTATCATGAGACCTCTAGCTTCAGGTCATTTCCACGAATTCCAAGCCAAATCATATCAGATACTAATGTAAATAACTCAGTGGGTTGCGAATAAAAAATGTTTGAGATTTGGCGCAAACGACCATCACCCTCAAGACACGATAGATGTTTTTTTTATGGAAGATGAGTTATCTAAGTGATAACCGTGTACGTGTTTGAATTACTATTTATGGGTAAGAAAAAAATGAGTGTTTTACATCCCTAAATTACTCAAGGTATTTGGAACGGGTTAAAATGACTGCAACATGTGCAATAAATACACACCCGTTTTAATTTTCATGTACATGTTCTCTATACAGCCACAGAGGACATATGTCTGTTTCTCACCAAGACAGCAGCATTTGACTTCTTTCCTTCTTCTTTTCTTCTGGCTTTATCGAACTTAACCTGATCTTTCCAAATTTTTAGTTGTCCAAACTTTAATTTAACCAAGAGATCCATGGCCTGGCCTTTTGTCATCGTATCCGCCGTTTCAATTTTGTACCTACTCAAAGCCCTTTTTTGCGCTTCAGAGATATTGTGTTTGCGAAAGCCAGCATTCCTCGCAGTTTGACGTAGAATATTGCCATACTTTTTTTGCACCCAAGTATCCGCAGCGCGTACAGCAGATGTCATATCATCCGACTCCAAAGGAATAGAAAAAGGCTTGGCCCGATAATTATTATTTTCATAACGAAAAGAACCAGTCCATATATCGCCTTTTCTTTCCAACACAACATAGCCCTTTTTCATGACATGCAATGCACATTTTTCTGTACCAATATCAATCCAGCCATTATGTGAAGCATTGCGGAGCTCATTTGAGCCTGACAAATCCGCCATCAACTCATTTAATGTGTCGTACTGGGTAATTCTAAGCTTTACTAGGGACGGATCATTTTCAGTCCTCTCCTGCTCCTCTTGTATTTCTAATTGTTCCAAGCATAAGTAAGAGAACGTTCAGAATCATCACCCTTAATTACCTTTTTCTCCATCCTGTTGCTCTTTTACTGCTCTGGCTTCCAAAGCTAAAATATCCTGGTCTAAACATGGTTATTATTTAAGGCGTGATTGTCATACTAATGTCTACGTTACCGTTTATCATTTCTCTCGTGCTGAGGCCTAGTAAAGTAGGAATCGTGACTAGACCTGCAGAGCCAGATCTTTTAAAGTTATCCACGAAATCAATCAATAGACAATCTTCTTTTCCAGGGAATAGCCTTAATCCTCTTCCAAACATCTGTTGAAATAACGTGTTCGATCGAGTAGGTCTTCCTAATAGTATACAGTCCACACACGGTATATCTGTGCCTTCCGTCAAAATAGCTGGTATTCGATGTGAATTGTTTGTTATAAGGTTGACAGCGAGCAAAAAAAAAAAAACTTACCACAATTTACCAGGACGGGTATTTTTCCATCTTTAAAATCTTGTAAAATCTGATGCCTTGTCAATGCAGGCGTTTGACTAGTGATAAAAGAGGCTGAAATCCCGGACTTTAGAAAATAATTGCATAGTTTGACAGTGTGATCTATATCTACAGCAAAGACAAGGGTCGACTTTCTTCCTTGCTCGTGAGCGTATTTCTTCCAGCTAGACACGATGACTTCATTTCTTGTATCCGTATTCACTGCACGAGATAGCTCGGACTGTTTAAAATCATTCTTACTGATACCAACATTTTCTAAATCCACATGGGTGTTTACCGTCGTCACTTTCATTGAACTAAGGTATCCTTGTTCAATCATTTTCATGAAATCTACATGGTATGTGATTTTGTCAAATACATCTGAGAGACCCAGTCCATCATGTCTTCGGACTGTAGCAGAGCATCCCCAAACAAGCATCTTTGAGTCAGGTTCATATACACCAAAGTGAGTTAGAATATTCATATATGTCGAGGCGACAGCATGATGAGCTTCATCAATCAAAATAGCCTTAAATAGACTAGGATCATAATTCTCAATTTTTGCAGAATTTGCTCTCCCAAGTGTAGGCACTGATGCTATGATCACATCAGCTTTATCAATATCTACTTTTCTTTTTCCTTGCTCTACATGGACAATCTTTAAATATGTCAATATTTACAGATGAACCACTTTTCATGTATTGCTGCTTACCAAATTGGGATTGTACCTGGTGATTTGATTGTGAGCTTGGTCCAACAATTCTGTTCTGTGGGCTAGTAATAAAACTTTGGTCGCTTTCGAAGTAGGACAGGGTATACGTGGTATAAGATTTGACATGATTACCTAATCAGAAGGGGTCAAAACTACTGTTCCATCGAAAAAAATAAATTAACCATGTACAGTTTTTCCACTTCCTAGAATGCCGAATCTCGTTAGTCTTCAAGTGATACAAGAATGTTTATACGTTTCTACATTACCAACAGGTAAAGAAACAATTTGCTTTCGACAGCCTCGTTCAATTTCAGTTACAGTTGTTGCAATGCACTCTTTTTGGTATGGCCTCAACTTGGCATAAGGAATCGCAGTCGAGCTAAGCCGATATCGGACCAAAGGCTTTATTGTTTGGTGAATCAAATGAAGATTAACATTAAAGAGAAACATGATAAAAAGAAAAGGAAAACGAAAAAATCAAATTTATTTTTTACACAATTCTTTAACAATTGCTCTAGATTTATCAACTCTCTCTAAAAGTGCCTGAGATAATTTCACACCCTCTCTTCTGCGCTGTCTAGCTGTTTCAAACGTACTTGGACATTCCACACCATCCAAACTGATTAAGCCTTGCATGATCTTTTCGGACAAGAAAATACCACGATCTTGTAAAGTCTTTTTGTCGGTAGCATTTAACTTTTTCTTCTTTTGTGCTTTTGTAATTAATCCTTCAAATTCGCTAATTTGTTCCAGAGTGCCGTCCGATAAAGTGTCAACAACTTTGGCAATTCGAGTCATTAATCCATATTCTTCTGGATTTCCTGACGCTGTTTGCTTCACTACCGATTCCTACACGAACCAATTTAATTATGCGACAACGACACAAGTTTGAATTTACTTACATCAACCTTTTCACCGTTTAAAGTAAGAATAGAGTTTTTGCAGACACCAGCGCTTGTTAGTGTAGCCGTGTTATCCTTCATGTTGGCTAAATATACTTTTCGTTAAATTCATCATCATCCCGTCGAGATTTCAACTTACCACCCGACACCTGAAGCTTCATTGAGGCAATAGGAACATCTGTTAAAAGTTTACACTTTTCTTTAAGATCCTTTACCGTAGCCTCATCAAAACCCCTTGGAAACTCCTTGAAGTTCAATTGTATTTTTTTGTTATTCCAAGAGAGTGTAACAGTGGTCTTGATTTCTCTTTCGGAAACCTTGCGGTAGCCAAAGAAAGACTTTAGGCAGGCTACAAAGACCTTCCAAAAGAGAAAGACAAGATAAAATGTACTGTAAATCGACGAAATTTTAAATGAATGTATGTGACGATACAGCTTTTTACACTATTCAAATCACGAAAAGAGAAAGGGAGTTCAGACTTATGTTGTGCAATTCAAATCGATTCCTCATATTTTACCTGTAAAGAAAAACCAAAGAGGAAGGGGAAATGTAAAAAAGAAGGGTGGATGTTACTCAGTGCCTTGTTGCAAATATTGATTGGACCGGCGTTTAAAGTTTCTTTCAAGTCTTTCTTTTCTTTCCTAATCAATTTATTTAAAACATCAACTCGACAGGCAACACAATGCTTTATAATTAAGTAATTCAAGGATGCCCTGAAAAATTTATATTTTATTTTCTATTTATTTAAATCCCCATTTATTAAACCGAATCCGACTGTAGATACCACCGAAAATAAGGAACACTGATACCCAGTGCAACCAAATGAGCTTAGGGCTATACAAATTATTATACATGTAGTCGGCACGAACACCCAATTGGGCTGTCAACCAAACTAATACCAAAAGAACGTATCCAAATACACGATGATGTTTCCATAAACCCTTTGCCCTGGCGACAGAACCATAGATACGTGGTACAAAAGCAACCGTGATACCAAATACGAGTTGAATTAAGAGATAGATAAAAACAAATAATCCCAATTTGCCATGGACGCTATACATTCAGATAAGCAAATAATTCCAGATTGAATAATATTATCTACTATACTTTACGATTCAAAATGAGGCTTTCCAGAGACCATCTTGTTATAAAATATAAAAGAAAAGCCGGTAATAACAGAAGTATAACTAATTGTTTGGATCGCTGCATGATATTTCAATCCGACCTTCTTTTCTGTTACTGTACTAGTGGGCTGTAATAATGCAACACCTTCCGTAACAAGAACGATGAACAGTGTCATGAACAAAGGGTGATAAGTAAACAAATTGAATGGGAGTCTTACAAGGACAGATCCAACCAAGGATACAAACAAGGCCAGACCGGAAATAATACTCCATTTTGACAATCTATCGTTGCGTATAGTTGTATTTAAATTATTATCCACAAGAAGTGGAATCTGTTCATCATTACTGGACATATTCCTAAGTTAGAGGGGGGATTTTTTTAATGTAGGTAAAAGAGATAAAGGTCCTTGTTATATTTTTTTTACAAATTCATACTTAAAGGAGATTCAATTTTGTGCAGTGCATGGACTGCTTTTGGGTGGTCAGGTTACCTGAGTTTGCTTTGGCTGTAAGATAATGTCCGTTTTGATAAATGGCGATTTATTGAAATAAATGATGCAATACACAGTATTAGAGAGAGAAAGGGAAATACTCATTGACTGTTAGGATTAATTAGAGACCTAAAGAAAGGATTGGAAGTCAAGCAAATAATAGTTATTATCACTTACGATTGAACCCACTAGACTTGTGAACGACCCTTAATATTTTGAATAATATGCAGACATACCATAAGTGTAGACTTGGTTTTCTTTTAGAATTTTAGTCTGTTTCACTTTGTGCAAATAATCTAAGGCAGTTCACACAGCGAGACTAACAATCCAAGGTTTGAAAAGGCTATCAAAAGAATTGAACTCTTGTATTATGGACCTGGAAAATTTGTAATCTCGATTATTTCTGTAATGGTAAAGCACAAGAAACCTGTAAGACTAGAGGTACTCAGGATCCTTTTGGATTTTTACACTTAATACCTAGCCATCTTGCTGTGGATTTGGAATTATAGTGAAGACGCGGAGTTTAAGTATTCAATTAGTTTACTTGTTATTGTCGCTTATCTCAAGAGGTCATTAGCTAATGCTGCAATATTTGCAGTTAGTTCAGTCTTTCCAGTAGGCTTCAGGTTAAACGCAGAAAAAGTCCAAGAGTCCAAGAATCGAGCTTTATGATTGGCTATAGGCTCTTCGTGGACTCTTGGACCTTTTTTATTTATTTGTAAGAGTCCTGTTTAATTTTTGGTGTTTTAGTTTACCATGACTGTTTCTTACTGTAAAAACGTTCGCCAGTGAACATAAACTGGATACTAAAAAAAAAGAAAAAAGAAAAACAAATCGACTGTGCGTTTGCAACTTGTTATGACAACACCGAGCTTTGACTCATCCGATACAAGAGCCTTTGTAATAACAGTCCATTTTTTTAAACTTTAAAGGGAATGTCCAGACCTCCGTATTTTATTCAAACGTCTTTTTTTGAATCGCGTGATAATTTACACATAAGTCTAAGAAATATTTTCTTAAAATATGCTTACTATCAGTACATGCTACTACTGATACGCTGATAGACAATTACCAAGTTCCGATTTGCTTTGGGGGGGGGGGTTTGCAAATGTTTCTATTTTAAGTAAAGGCTCAAACATTAAATTAATCTGACATGAGCTCTTGTCTATCAGCTTACAAAAAATCTCGTTCGCACACTTTTTTGATCAAATCATCTTGTAAAGTATGATGTATAATTGTAGTCGAGCTTTGGGAAGGAACGATATTATTAAATGGATCTACTGGGAAAGCGCTCCTTGTGAATTGTGTCGAGGTGTAATCATTTAGAACCAAAAATGGGGGATCAATGTCTTCCTCAATTACAGTCTATATATCCAATAACATTATTTTGCCTTGTTCAAATGCCACTTTTTTCTTTTAAACTTTGTGTATAGCGAAGTGGCTTCCAGGAACAAAACGTCCGAGTCAGAAGACACGAAATACAAAAACGTATACCCCACAACAATAACGGATTCAGACGGTCGAATTGAGCCCAAGTAAGGATCCTTTATCTGTTTCTTTATTTATAATTGTGTTCGATTTCTGCAGCCCCGATAAGTCTTACATTTAAATTTGTTAATCTTTGAGGATATAACGTTGTATCCCCACAGTATGAACCTCATCACTACTGAAACGAAGGTGACTATTGGCAATTTCAGGCACAAAAAAAGTAAACCATTCTCTTTGATTTCCTTAGCTTGTTCATTAAAGTGATGACAGAAAAAAAAATCTGAGCTTTGTTAAAACTCCAAATTAGAACTTTGTTCCAGGATCATACTGTCTTCGTCAACAATATCGTACATGGTTTTCGGCCTGCCATACCCATCGACATCAATGCCATATCCATCATCATACGTAAACTGAATACTGATGAAATCGTATTTTTCCTTGCATAGTTGCAATAAAGAAGGAAAACCAGCACCAGGAATCACTATATTCGCTGTGGTATACACGTTGCTCCGTGATCGGTATGTACCAGACGTTTTTACATTGTGATCTAATATTTTCTGAAAATAGTGTATAAGATTCTCCTGTTGTAAATTTATCAAGTGACCAATTGAGGCTCAAAAAATGGCCAATTGCATTTTAAAAAAACGACGAAAATACAGTAAGCTTTTTAACACTTGGAAACAGTGAAGCAGTGCTATAAAAACGAAGAGATTGATCTTCTTCTATAACTCTATTTATATCCATG
Organism: Mucor mucedo; assembly: GCF_025094135.1. NCBI lineage: Eukaryota > Fungi > Mucoromycota > Mucoromycetes > Mucorales > Mucoraceae > Mucor > Mucor mucedo. Next base: position 62,145 of record NW_026252328.1, on the reverse strand, counting down.
TTAATACATTACAAATGAGAAACCTTTGGTTTTCATTCCATCATTTAACAACTGCCTTCTTAAAGCCCAATAGAATGTTTGTAAGGAAAAAGGTAGAAGGTACGTGTCACAACTTGACTGCTAAAAAAATTAATTTTTTTGAAGAAATTTTTTACGGACCCCAGTATTATAAAAGCCCTTCTTCTAAACAAATATTTAGTTCTTTCTTTCGCTTTACATATTTAAAAATGGTTGCCTAGTAAGTTATTTTGTATTGAATGATGACGATATAAAATTATCAGGAGCGCATACTATAATATGCAGTAAAGTTCTTTTACACTTTCTAATCCAAAGATAAAAAGAGCTTTATTGTCTATAACCTTACTTCAGCTCTGCATACTGGGTATTGACACTATCCTGGAGATTTTGAAGGATTTGAAGTTTAATCAGTTTCTCAAAACTTTTTTACTTTTAATATTATTCGTACTTGCATATTCAGGAACTTTCCTTGTCGGTTTTATTGAATGTTCTTTCTGAATTGCATGCTACTGTATATTTCGTAAATTATTTTCCTTTGGAAAATATATTTGCTACCACTTTCACCTTTTTTTATCTTTAAAAAAAACTGAAAGGATTTGTAAATTGTTTAAAAAAATTTTTTTTTTTTACTTTTACTAAATATATTTATGTCATTGAAACGCTTTTGAACGATTTTTACTTTTGGTGATCGTATCAAAGTTTAACACTGTGCCCCGCTTTCTTTAGTAACGTTCCTACTGTCAATGACGTTCTTGTCCCCGAGACCCTCTTGAAAAAGAGAAAGTCTGATGCTGATGCCGCTTCTAAGGCTGCTGCTCAAAAGGTCGAGCTTCGCAAGGCAAGTTATTTTTTTATATTTAAAGTTCAAGAAATATATATGTATGATGAATTGGGATTATCCCCATCCTATGGCTAGATTGCAGTCGATGTTGCCTATATGTTAACCATCTTTCGGGTCTGACTTATATATATTTCTTCGAACTTTTATTTTCACAATTAATTTCAGAACACGTTTCTAACCTATTCATATCTTTCACAGGCCAAACTTTCCAAGCGTCGCGATCTCTTCAAGCGTGCTGCTAAGTATGATGCTGAATACAAGGCTGCTGCTCTTAACGAAATTCGTCTTCGTCGTCAAGCCAAGGCTGAGGGTAACTACTACGTCCCTGCTCAAGAGAAGCTCGTTTTCGTTGTCCGTATCCGTGGTATCAACAACATTGCCCCTAAGCCCCGTAAGGTCCTTCAATTGCTCCGTCTTTTGCAAATCAACAACGGTGTCTTTGTCCGTCTTAACAAGGCCACATCTGAGATGCTTCAATTGATCCAACCTTATGTCACTTATGGTTTCCCCAACATGAAGACCATCCGTGGTTTGATCTACAAGCGTGGTTATGCCAAGGTCAACAAGCAAAGAATTCCCATCACTGAGAACTCTGTCATCGAAAAGTCTCTTGGCAAGTACGATATCATCTGTGTTGAAGATCTTATCCACGAAATTGCTACTGTTGGTCCTCACTTCAAGCAAGCTTCCAACTTCCTCTGGCCTTTCAAGCTCTCCAACCCTAATAACATGTGGAGATCTCGCAAGTTCCTCCACTACATTGAAGGTGGTGATACTGGTAACCGTGAGCAATTCATCAACAACTTGGTTCAATCCATGAACTAGATTATTCCCATCTTTCATTTTCGTGATAAGTCCTGTTCATAACTATCTTTTATAGTGTCAAATAAATTAATAAACTGATTACTATATAACTTTGTATATCCATTTAAAAAAAAAACTTTTCTTTTTTGCTTTTGAATTCCATAATTTTCGTTAAGTACGCTAAAATATGATAGTTTCTACACGTGTTTCTCAAATTAAAAAGACGCGTGCAATTATTGATTTGCATCGTGCTCATTTATCTAGGGTCTATTTTTGTTTAATTTACAAAGCACCTCCGAATTATTATCCGGATTGTTTAATTTGACGCTCGCTGTGGACTTAAATGTATTTTATCGCTTCACATCTTTTTATAAGTAAAACACAACTGATTAAGACTTGTACTCACTTATACTATCTAACATTGTAATAGTTTTTACTAGATTTTTATATCTGCAATCAGTGTTTCACTCAAAAAAGACATTTATTTGTCTAAAGAAACCACATTACCATCTTTGCTTATTTTTTTTACTGACGCTTCATGCAGAATCTGTGATAGGTACAGATACTGTCTGTCACTGAATGGTATTTTCTCTACGCAGGTTACCTTGGTTCTACCGCTAAAACGGTTTTGTCGTAGGCTACTCTATCAAAAATCCAAAAATTACGTCATTGTTTAAAAAACGTGGCCCCAATTGTTTATCCCCAACATGTATGGAAGGGATTACTGTTAAACACAAATACTATTACGAAATATAAAAAAAAATGTATATATATTTATAGAGTACAGATAAAGAGAGGGAAAAAATGCAAAAAAGAAGATATGTGATGGTATAATTTTTGTTTTGTTGTTTAGTTTAAATCCATTTGTTCAGGTTTCTTTACGGTTCGAGTAACACCAACGACACGAAGACGATTCAGCCACAGTTCCGCACGTTCAATTGTATCAGAAAAGACCAGGGCAACTGATTGAATCATTTCAATAGATTCACCGCCAAAATTTAATAGTTTGATTGACGTATCATGGATATGAGAATCTGCTGGTGCGACTGAGGGAGAAGCAGCAGCAGCAGCAGCTGGTGAATTTAACATGGCCCATCGAGTAGGTAAAGCCAAGATAAAGCCCCTGACAGCCGCTTTTGCTTGTTCAGGTAAACCTGAACCAGCATATTTGCTTATCACTTCTACGACTTTACGAAGGGTATCTACAATTTCTTTTTTAATTTGTGCTAATGTGGAAGCATCGTCATGTGTTGTCATTGTTGTTGCTCCTTCTTCTGATTCATGATGATTGGATGCTAAAGACACTAAAAATTTACGGAGCAAATTCATCTGCTGATCGATATGCTGCGAAGCGTACTGTAACCAAGAAAGACAATATCTCAAACACTTCATGCTTTCTTCACTAATCACTGCTGCTGTTGTGCCTGCTGCTGATGAAGCATGCATCACTATCTGATGCCATTTGCTACGTCCCATCGTTTGTTGTCGATGGTGTCGAGTAGGAATTGGCTTTGTAATTGCATAAGGTCTATGAGGCGATGTGGATCGAGAGCAGTTTCTAGATCGGTTTTTTAACACTAGTGAAATGTTAGTAAAATTTTTATTTTTTAATACATGTAACATACATGAAGTTTCATCACGAGAATCTTTTCTTTTATAAAGCATGTTTTCATGGTCATCAAGTAACACACGGGAGAGACGCAGTGTGGTGGAGGAAGCATCATCATCATCATCATCTTCATCTTTGGGAGCAACATAATCAGGGTATCTTTCTTCCAGCTAAATATTTCTTGTTAGTATATATGAAAAAGATATATTTTATAATAGTTTACCCTGTCAAGTTGTTTGCAACCCCATTCATCAACGCCAGATAACGCATGCTTTCCAAATTTGCCATAGATAGGAGCTGCAATGGATTCTACCATTTCAGCACCATATTTAACCACCGAATTTGAATTCTTGGAACTTTCGTAAGCTCGTAAAGCAGAATTTACAAGAGGTATGTTGGATACTCGGTGTATAAAATGAGATGATCTTTGCTGGTGGTGCATTATCTGATCTTCATCCATGGTAGATTCGCTGGAGAAAGAGAGTCTGTCATGTGCAAACGAAGAAGAGGTTGGTGTAGGCAGTGGTGAACTGGGTGTGGTAGATGGTGTGGAAAGAGGAGGTAACGTTATCATAGGTTTGTTGACTAATACGTATATATGTTAATAATAATAATAAAGGGATTATAATAAGTAATTCTTACCGTTCACACTGGATAATCTGGCCATATCGCCTAGTACCTCGGCAGCTATCTTTACATCGGGGTCTTGTATATCATTAGGTGTGATAATTTCTTCCTTTTCATTATTAATGAGTTGTGTAATAGACATGGGTGAGCTATGGTTTAAAGTCATTGTTATGAAAAAGCAGAAGAAAGAACTGAATATATTTTTTTTTTTGGGGAGAATGAAAATAAATAATAAAAAAAACATGTGAAACCATGATTCTTCACGTGTCACTTGTAGCAAATAGTAAATTGCATGAGATACCGCCTTTATCTATTTGCTATCAGATATCTACTATATAATCATTTTTTTCATACACAGATATATGATTATCTATTTCATGTGCAGAATGCGTGTGTGTGTGTGTGTGTGTGTGTGTGTGTGTGTGTGCGATTACATGTATTTCATAAACAATCAAGGAAAAAAAAAATTGTTTTTTTATTCACCCCAAACTTTTTTTTTGTGTGTCTATTGCATGATCAACTATGCCTAGAAATTGTAAGTTCTACATCCGTTTCTTACCATATAAAGACTAAATCCCCCTTGTAGATTATTGTGATTTCTGTCAGTGCACATTTCCGGACAATGTAGTTAATAGAAGAAACCATAATGGCGGAACCTCTCATGTCAACAATCGTAAATACCATTACGACTGGTTCAAAGGTTTACATTACCCCCTTTTTAAACTGTTGTTAATGTGTTACTAAGACGTTATTCTAGAACCTTCCGTCTTTATTCAGGAACAAATGGACAAACCTCCTTGTAGGCACTTTCAAAGAAGTCAAGGGTACTGTGAATTTGGCCTGTTTTGTAAATATAGTCATATCACACTTGATCCCAACACAGGTACCAAAAAAATTTTTTTTTTTTTACCCCACACAAAATCATCTTGTTTGTTTTAAACAAAAATATCAATTTAGGTCAACCGATATACCCACCTGAGCTTATTCAATGGTTTCAGCTTAAACAGCAAGAAGCCAATTCACAAATCATAAAAAAGGAGCCTAAAAAAACTAGATATCGATTGCCAGCTGGTTGGAAAGTTAAAGAGTTGCCTCCTTCATTAAAACCACCACCCTCTAAACATGGATATGATTGGAGCAATGTAGGCACATGGTAGATTTATTATTTTAATCCATTTTCAATACAAAATGTCGCTTGGGTGTTGTAAAATAAAGTCTTTCAATAGATTTCACATTGAGACAATAGACATTTAATTGGTATTGTTGTGTCTGACTACATTCATCCAAATATCTGTAATATGCGTCTCTATCTACTGTGACTAAATCTCCCTTGATTATGTCTCCTCCGTAATATTTAGTAGTTTGTTCTTGTCCGAAAAAGTTGATTATAATAAACAAGTAACTTTTCACAATCTCAACTGCTTGTGCACAAAATTCGTGTTTGTCAGCTGGTCTTGTCACACGAGGCATGCCAATCTCTTTTAAGGATATCTTCATGCAGCCAAAGACTGTATGAATCATATTCAGATCGATGATCACCGTATTATCCAAACATTGATTATTCACAAAAGTGCAATTGTCCATTTCAAAGCACCCAATGTATGGAAAACTGTTTGACAGAAAAGTGATAGCATTTGTGTCCAGACAGCTTTTTCTGAACCCCAAGTGCCTTATACCATCCACTTGGTTCAGCTTCTTATACAGTTTATAATGTAATTCTCCTCCATGAAATGTTACTTTTTTTAATTCTTTGCAAGAGCCTAACACGAGGGGTATGAATTCATCAATATGCTTTGCGACTGCATGTTTGCCCATCAAAGAAACATTCATTTCGTCAATGTGTTGGCTGATACCAGCTAAAGTCTTTTGAGCCTTGTCCATCCTCTGTCTGACAGTTTTACCATTCAGGTTATAGATCAACTTTAGCTTTTCTTGCCGTCCATCGTCGTTCGTCACTTCTAAACTCACTGAATTTTCTCCTTCATCTAAAATATTCGTAAAAGCCAGGTCAAAAGCTTGTTTCTTATCATCGATCCGAGAGTAGTATATATTCATCATAGTCACAATGTCAATATCCCTGAAATAAACAGAATAACTAGGTATTTTACACACATAGCTAAAGAATAGTTGAATTCCGTCAAATGACATTTTGCTAATAGGCCATGGTTTGGATTTCAACACTTTAATGTCCAATATCTCCAATCCCGTGAATTTATCAATAATGAAGGAGAAATCCAGGTCGCGGGTAACTGGCATATTTTTTAGCTTCAGCTTTTTGAGATGTGGGTAACTATTGTGATTCGACTGGTCTGCCAGTTGTTTGTTTTTACGGGCAGCAGATTGTTGTGGTTTAGGAGCATGGAAATCGACGTCCAGGCTGATAAGATTGGATAAAGCGTTCACGATCGGATCTGACTCAACAATGTCCTGGATGACGTGTCGACTGATATATAAGTGTGCCAGGTTTTGAAAGTCTTTAAAATGATGCTTATAGTCGCTCACTTTTCTCTTCAGATAAAAGTGCCGAAGACTGTTTCGCATGATCCAAGCACACGCATAATAACTGTCATAATCGTCTTTGTTAAAACATTCTGCCAAATTGCGTAATGCCCATCCTTGAGGTCGCTGTTCTAACACCATGCGTAAATAGATCCATTCGGTAGCAAATATGAAATTCGTGCGTTGAAAACAGAATTCTTCTACGCCTGGACAATGTGTCATCAAGAGATGTAAAGGATCGGTGGCCGGATCCAGTCGCATTAAGTTGTCAGGAATTTTTAATCGTGTCACTGTAATTTTCTTTACCCATCTTCCTGGTAGAAATGTCGAATGCACTAACGTATCAAATATCAAATTATCAAATATGTTGTCTGTAAAGCCAATGTCTATAGAAATCTCCTTATATAGGATGATTTGCATAGTAGTGAACCAGTATTTGCATACAAATAGACAGTCGTATTGATCTTTGTTCGGAAGCCATTTAAATATAGCTGTTAGCAGCTCGTTAGGCAGCGTGTTTACTTTATTCATGAAGAAGACGGCGAAAAATGGATTTGTTTTTTTTTTTTTGGAAAAAAGTGTCTACCATCCAAAGTCACGAATTTAATTGGCTCTTGACTCGTGTGTATGAATTGCAAACATGCAAACTTCTTGTTTATCAGTCAAATACGCGCCCTACTCGATTTAGAATTTACCGCCAAAATTTTTTTTAACTGCATTTTGTCATTAAGGGGGATTTGCAGCTACACATGATTTCGGAAAAGAAAAGTTGTCATAAGACACAAACAGGTTTAATAATTGTTTCACATTAATAAGGTGTAAAATAATAATACTACACTGCTATTTGTTAAGGAGATAAATCTAGTAAACAAGACTAAATATCTAGAGAGGTACGTATTTTGCTTTGAATTTAAAAGTGCGTAACAATATTATCTTGTTTTGCGAGGCAATTTATTTACAATAGTTTGAATTCACGTTAGTACGCAATATACCAATAAGATCATCGATTGTATCCATTGCTTGTTAAGCAAAGGTCCACAAACATGTAAATAATACGTGCCACGCTAAGAAAATGCAACGGTTTTTTATAGACATTAACCATTACATTCGATGCCCAAAAAATGCTGCAGGAGAATAGAAACTAGCCATCCTCGCATTTTCCAAATTGCCACTAGAGATTGCATAACAATATGTTCCTGATTTCAACAATGAATAACTGTTTATTAAAATATAAGTAAATGTGCGATGAAGTATGTACAAGGAGTGTGATATAAGGATGTATGGTGCGTGAGATATTTAAATGCTTTAATTTTGTAATTCTCCATTATTTCTTAATGCAAGGGCTAACATTTCACGCATGTTAACATACTTCTTGGAGAGATCTTCATACTCTTCCTCACGTTTAGCTACTCTACGTTCACTTTGTTTTAATTTATCTTGCGCCTCACGTATGGATCTTTCTGCATTTTCATTGAACGACGACGCATCTTCTAATTGTTTTTCTAAATTTTTTCGGTGTTCTGCTGCCTTTTGTAGGTTGAGAGCAATTTTGTTAACGTCGTTCTCCAGTTGACAAATTCGACGAGCGCGGTCCTCAGCCAAGGATTCTGCATCTGTCATCTTTTCACACTCTTGTTCCAACTGTTCCATTTTATCTTGAGCCATATTTAAGGAATGTGTTAAATCGTGTATCTCGCGATTCTTTCTCGTCAATTCGGCCCGTGCATCTCTGATTTCACGCTCATGCATGTTGATCTTTTCCGTCAAGGATTCGATATAATTTTCAGTTTCAGACTGCGATTTTTCTAAATCAGTACTTTGCTGTTTAGCTTCCAATAATTGCTTTTCTGTCGTTTGTAATTTGGTACGAAGAGCTTGAAGACGTGCTTGTTGCTGCTCCACTGTTTGGTGAGCAATTTCTTCACGTCGTTCCATTTCTTCGTCCTTCTCGTGCAATGCATTTTCAAGGGACTGTACGTGTTTAGCCGAATCTTCCAAAGTGAGACTCATATCTTCAAACTGAGCCAGAACTGAATTTTTCTCGTCTAGTTCGGATTCCAGTTGCTTGTTCTTATCTTGTAACTTTTGAAGGCTGACAAGCGTCTCTTGTAAGCGAGCTCCAGTGTCTGATCTTGCAGATTCTAATCTAGCAATCTCCTCTTCATTTCGAGCAGCTTCACTAGCAACTTGGTTCATTTTAGAGATAGTTTGCTGGAGATCATAGGCTACTTTGGATTTAGTTTCCTTGAGATCGGTGATCATTTCTTGTACATTTCTCAGCTGATTGAGTTTAGGGCGGCAGTCCTCCAACTCATTGGTAGCATCTTCAATCATACGATCCTTTTCTGAAAGTTCATTTTCATAGGCATCAATACGTTGACGATATTTTTCGATTTGTTGTGTATAATAATTCTTGGTATCCTCCATGCGTGTTTTTTGATCAGAAACATATTGATCATATTGTGCACGTGTATCTTCCAATTCCAAACTGGTGTGCTCAAGTTCCACGTCTCTTTGTGATAATTCTCGTTTATATAACTCGATATCTTGTTTATATGCGTGTACCTGTGTTGCATAACTTTTGATTTGAATTTCCAACCTTTCCTTGCTTGATTTCAACTCTTCAATTTCTGTCGCACTCTTTTCCAATTCGAAGGTAACGCGTGCTAGTTCAGGTGTCTTATCAGAAATTTGGTTTTGGTACGTTACATTTAACTCTTTATATCTCTCTAATGCTGCTGATTTCTCCTTGACATCCATCTCTAATTGATTGATTTGATACTCATAATCCAGCTTCATTTGGTTAAGTTGACTGCGATTCAGCCTTAAATCGTACAAAGCAGTTTCTAATTCTGAAGTCTTCTCAGAAAGTTGATCTTGACATGCTTTAAAAAGAAGTTGCTCTTTTTTCAAATCATTAGACTTGCGCTCCATATCTGCTTCCAGTTGCTTAAGGCGATCATCCTGACCCAACTTCAGTTTTTCAACTTGCGCACGATATTCATTCAACTCTGTATTGGCGTTGTCTTGCCATTCTAAAAGTTCATTTTTTTTTGCATTGGCTTGTTCCAAATCTACAGTCTTGTGTTTGACATCCTGCTCCAATTGTTTTATACGGTCGTCCTGGCCCAATTTTAACTTTTCAATTTCAGCACGATAAACATTTAATTGTAGATTGGTACTATCTTCCCGTTGTAAAAGCTGGGCTTTCTCCGTATGTAGTTGTTCTACTTGTGCTTTAAGTTGTTCGATCTCCAAGGTTTTAGCATGAACATCCTCTTCCAACTGCTCGATACGATCATCTTGACTCAACTTCAACTTCTCCAGCTCTTTGTTCTTTAAATCAACAGTCTCTTGTAGTGCCACAATTTTGTTTGAATACCTTTGGTTGTCTGTAGTCAAGCCTTCAATCTCAGTTTCGAGACGTTGCTTGACAATGGCTTCCATGCTTTCTTTTTCATCAAGATTCATTTGACTGTCGGCGATTATTTGATTCTTTTCTCTCAAATCCTTTTCAAGCTCATGGACATAATCATCTTTTTTGACCAATTCGCTTTCAATTGCTTCTGCTTGCTCTCTCAAGGAATCATACTGTTTACGGTCCTCTTCGATGGTATTTGTTAATCTTTCACTGTAAGTAGTTTCATCTTTTAGTTTTTGCTGCAAATCGTCGATGTAACCCTTCTTCTCCTCAAGCTCTTTTGAGAGTTCATCTACTTTAGCAGCTAGTTCCTGACCTTCTCGCGAATCCTTTGAAAGTTCAGCCAATTTTCTTTTGTGGTCTTCTAAAGATCGTGTCTTTTCTAATTGGAACTTGGTTCGTAATTGAATATTCTCGTATTCTTTCGCGGACAGCTCTTCTTTTAAATGTTTAATTTCTTGATGTGCTTCTTCCATAGCCTGAGTATCCACATCCTCTAATTCGACGCTGGGTGTATGTCCCTCCTTATATTTCGCCAATTGTTCAACAAAAATGGTTTCTCTATTTTTGTAGTTTTTTGTCAACTCCAACATCTTGTTTCTGGACTCCTTATTTTCCTCAAGCAGTAACTCTGCTCTTTGCTTCCAAAATTTGCCTTCGTCGTAACTCTGTTGTACCTTGTTTTGTGCTTCGTTAATGATATCCTCTGAATTAGCTTCTCCTTCGATCAAATCCGTCACATTTTGTTTAATATCATGGAAATGTTGCACTGCACGTTTCTTAGTTTCAGTAGTTTCTTCCCTCTTGTCGTGCATAACTAAATTTTCGAGTGCGTGAACATTTTTTAAAAGTGAATTTAACCGTCCATGACCTGCATCATCAGTCGAAGTCACTGAACCCGCTCTTGCTGTACGGTTTTCTGTAAACCCGGGTACCATACGTCTGCTGCTACCAGGTGTAGAGAGTAAAGACAGGCGTGAAGTAGACATGATACTCGTTCGGTGGGTATCGATGCTACTTTCTCTTGCTCTTTTTCGAGCCGTGGGAGTACCTGAAGGGGTGTATCCTATAAAAAATATGTTAATGTCACTGGAATGACTTTTTTATTAGAGCGCTTAAAGTTTCATTTACTACTGGTGTTATTGAAATTGTTATTTGATTTCTGCATTAACTGTTCGAATTTAAGAATAATATAAAGCAGGAGTATTGAAACCAACAGTTGCAAAGACGCGAATTCAAAATATAACTTTTTTTATTTATTTATAGACAGTCACTATAAACCTGCAGCACTTTTTTTTAGCCGAATCCGTAAGATGACATAAGCGGAGAGCCCAGACTATCTACTGGAAGAAGCCTCTTTGACCACAAACATGTGGTTACGAAGTTCGTTTTGTTTAGTAGTGCCCAGATTAAAGCATTCTCCACGGCAAGTGGTGGATACTCGACCACATCCATAACAGCTACGAAAATAAAAGTCTTAGGTATTTTCATACACAAGGGTGATGCTTACTTACAATGACCTTCCGCAATGACATTGGATATGGTTGCATCCATCCTATTTTATGCACGTTAAAATTTTATTAAAAAACAGATGTAGGATGAAATACAAATATATTACCTTCATCTGAACGAAATATGAGCAACCAGGGCATCGTGTCCAGCGATTAGCTTTTGCTAGTGCGAGAGTCTTTTGTAGCTCTTTGGTATCGTCCCTTACAAATGTTTGTCCTAGCAAAGTGTGAATATTATATGATATTAAATTAGCGATAAATTTACTTACCCGGGTGCCATGGTCTTTGACAAGCAATGCAAAACCCCCTGCGACATTCATAACACTCTGAAAAGGTACAACGTCTAGTTAAGTCATCTTCTACATCAAATAGGCCGAGGCAACCTTCCAGTGGACAGTATACCTATTATAAAGATAATTTTGTTTTAGTAAATAAAATTTATCACTGTTTTTTTGGTATCTTTATATAAAATAAACCAAGAACCTTGTTCTTTATAAAGGTTTTAATGATGGCACGGTGCCACCAGTTTTCAACTTCTTCTTCAGAAAAAAGTTGGCGAAGAACCGTGTCTGTATCTTGGAAGACATGTTTGCAGTTATAAGCAGGGCATACTATGGGATCAGAGCTATTAAAATGGGCTGTTTTTAACAAGTCGTTAAAGTAACGGATCGCACAGCCATGGCATGCTGAGTGCTCACATTGAGCAGAAATGTCAGATATAGGCGGAGCGTCCAAACAGATAACGCATTTTCTACGTGAGCTTTCTCCCTTGGAATTTGACATTCTTTTGAAAAGTATTTATGAAAAAAAAAAGACGAGTTTTTTCAATTATTTATAATGTGTTTTTTTAAACATGCGGTATCTTTTTTTCTTGTATTTAATTCTTTTTCTAAATGATTTATCATCAAAAATTATTACTTATCTATCGGAATAATGATTCAAATAATGTATACAGCAAAATATTGCATAGGGCGAAGATAAAATTATTTTCTTATTTCAGAAGATACTATACGATTTGGATCTAATAACTACCAAAGGTTTTAATAGGACCAAACCCTAGAATGACATCGACCTAAAACATCAGCTTCGAAATTGACACAGATATATATTACTCAAAGCTGATGTATAATATATGAGAGAGAATTTCCGAAAACATCATTTCATTATATTAAATCATTTTACTTTTCTATTTTTTCTGTTTTGTTTCGCATTCAGAACGAAGTTACAAATAACAAAGAGAAAAAAAAAAAGCAATGCATTTATTTTTTTAAATATTTTGAAGCAAGAGCTCATAAATACAACCAGGCCAAATGTAATAGAGTAGTAAGCAATTATAGTAATTCCGTTAATTAGTTAACAGGGAAACATCAGATTACGTAGCTCCGTTAACTTTTTTTCGTCCCAAAATTCGCATTGATCCAAACAGTCGTCTACCTCACGACCGCAATGGTAACAGCTATTATTAAAGCGAGCAAGGTTATCTTTTGTTTTTTAATTTTTAAAATCAAACTTACAAATAAGTTCCGCAATAACAAGTCATATGAGAACACCCAGCCTATTTTTGGTCAGTTTGTATGTGATTAATCTATATGTGATATATATATACCTCTCTTTCAATGACTTGACCACATCGAGGACAGCGGGACCAGTTATTGTGTTTAGCTTTTTTAAGTGTCCTTTGCAAGGCTTCCTTATCATCGTATACTTTGATCCTACCTGTTATAGGTGGTCAGCCCGACCTGTAATACGTTTTTAATAAAAATGTTTACCTGGATGCCAAATAGTTTGACATGTGATGCAAAAGCCACGGTGACATTCATGGCACTCAGCAAATGTACACTGTTTGGTATGGTTGAAATCGACATCAAAGACAGCATGACAATTCTCCATAGGACAAGACACCTATCATCTATTAAAATCATATGAGCCAGTTTCAACACCAAAACACTACCTTATTAGCGATGTAAGCTTTACTACCAATGGCACTAGTCCACCACTTCTCTGCATCAGCATCTGAAAAATACAAGTCCATAACTTGATCAGAGACATAATACTCTTTACAACCTGGACTGGGACATTGTATAAGATCGTAACTCGTGTAACGATTATCATTTAGAGCATTGGTGAAATACTGATGGACACAGTCCTCACAAATAAAATGCTCACAATTGTCAGTGCCAGCGGAGCAGAAGTCTGTTTCATAAGATTTTTCAAGGCAAATAATGCATTCAAACATCTCTTTCTTTCTCTTGAAGGAATATTCAGTCATTCTATTTTTTAAATTGATTATTTGATGAAGAAGAGAAACAATTAGTTTTAGATTCGGTTGGATGTTTTCAGTTATATGGCAGCTCCAACCTATCATGTTCGACAGTGATGGAGTGATAAATATTTATTTGGGGTGTCTGTGTCTGTGTGTGTGTGTGTGTGTGTGTAGGAGAGGTTGTGGTTATATAGGAGAAGAGAGATAAAAAGGAGAAAAAATGATAATAATAATGCGATAAAAAACATGATAATAATAATAGTAATAATTATAAAGGGTACTTAGAGTTGGAGCCTTTGGAAAGACAAATCGGTATTATTGGACACAGAGAAGTCTGTGTTATTTGTGGATTTGTCAATATTCTTGATAAATGGATGGTTTAATCGGACAAGGGTGTAATATATGTCTAAAAGACAACATGCATCACAGGCTTTTTTTTATTAATGTGTTAGTATCATCTGCTCTTTTTACTTGTATTTCTTTTGATACTTACATGCATAGATGGATTGCTCTTCTGTTAAAGGTCGTTTTTCCCAGTTACTAAGCTGTTGTCTCTTATTCAGAGTCACACCAAGAAAAGTGGAAGTCGCACCAGCTAACCCCCCTACAATTGGTTGGCCCTGATTGGTTAAAGTAGGCATTGTTTTCAGGGACTTTAAATCAAGCAACCTAGAAACCTGCCATGTTCGAGACGATGGAATAGATGAATGCAACAAATCAAAATCGCCATGGAAGTCGTATGCTGCAATGGGATAATTATTTAACATCGGCTTATACAATTTACATAGGCAATTACTTACCAATTTTCAAAATCTGATCATCCTCAAACAATAGTTGCAGGATTTTCTCAGTGATATACAAAAGTTGTGTATTCTGGGGTAGAAACATGGTCTTCAGGTCCAACAAAAAGACATAATTATCAATGTCACAGGCTATTTGCATAAGTGCTGTCTTGACTGTTGTTTTGGCAAAAGTTGGTACCCATTCTGTATCGATACCACAAATATTGGAAATGGACAATATGTCCTTCATATGCATAAGAGATGCATGAGAGTTTACCATCACTCTTTGTGCCTGTGGTGGTAAGGTATAATAAGCAAGGCCGTTGACATTTGAAGCTTTTTTAGGTGAAAACATACTCCGATGACGAGACATTTGTTCACCTTTCACAATACCCAAGAGGCGGTGATTGATAGGCAATGCATTGTATCTACAATAGAATTCTTGCTGCTTGTATAAGGAAGCAAAATGGGGAGGAGCCACAGTGTCACCGGTATCAATTAATTCCTTAATCGCTAATCTTGCCAATACCGGGTCATCTTCACACACAAGATCGATTAGACCATTGAAATTTGAACTGGCTTCAATCGATAAATCCCCGTCTTCCGCTTGTTGGATTGCCCGTTGAGCCAAAATAAATCTTAGACATGCATACCTCTGTGATAATCCAATAAAGTAATACTCATCCTCTTGTACAGCATCGCATTCTTTCAGTATTTTAGCACCGCAACTGACAAGATCCTTTTGGAACTTTCTTTCCTTGAGTCTTGATAGTTGCTGGGTTTGATCTGATCCATTGTACAAGTCAGCCAGATACTTTCGTGGGATAATGTCAAGCCCACCAGCATAGTTAAATCGTAATTGCTTATTGATAAAGGACAATAATTCTTTTTGAAGTATAGGTTGACCTTGCATCAATGCGGGTAAAGAGGTCCCATGCCCAGCGGTGAAATATTGATCCGCAATCGAATTGGTGGGAAATCGTGCATAGAGATTTAGCTTTCTGATGCAGGCAACGGTTTCATCATAATGGCCATGTTTCATTAAAGCCTTGCATAGTTTTACACCTTCATCTTCATATTCACATCCTAAGGAAGCTACATTTGATAACTTGTAAAGATCCATGGCATAGTAGACAATGACGGGCGAAGGAATGTTATCAATCATATGTATAAGCTTTCGCTGATGTTGATGAGTCAAGTCATTTCCTTTCACGACAGTGGCTGTTTGGGCCGCAGGCAAAACATCATCATCAAAACTGATCAGATCGACCTCGATATCATCGTCCAAAGATATCAAATCCCTTTCTACATCTTGCTGTCTTTTATCTATGGGAGTCTCTAAAAACCTCGCAAGCGCAGTGCAAAAAGTACTTGCTAAAAGTCTTCTAAATTTACTGGTCAAGTCTTTATTCTTCGGGTTATTAGAGAAATAAATCGAAAGCGAAGATAGTGTATTCTAAAAAGAAAACGAGTGTGAGGATGGCTATAATATAGAGAGAGAAGAGACTTACAAGAACAAAATCGCAAGGGTCAGCAGCATGACACAAATGATCTTTTAATCTCATTTCTATTGACATTGCCTGTGTTTCAATATCACGAATACGAATAAATATTTCACAACTCTTATAAACATCAACGAGTTTAGAGACTAGAAGGGTTGCATTCATCTCTTTACACATGGTGACAAGCTCTTTATCCGAAATGAATTGTAAAGAGGGTTGTTTGACCATAAGTTTCTTTTGCTGTAATATAGGCATGATCTGAGTAACATGATGTTGAAGAGGAGGAGGAGGGGGTGCAACTCTCTTTGGTATATTAGCCTTCATGGTACGAATCGAATTAGCAGAAATAGATATCCTTTGTTGGGTCTTGGAATTAGCTTTTGTTGAAGTAAAAACCCATTCTTCATCTGAGGAATCCGACTCCAACTCTCCACCAAGACTAGCCATTTTCTTGGTTTAGAAGAATGAAGAAAAAAAGAAAAAAAAAAAAGAAAAAATAAAAAAAATATAAATTGAGCGGTGTATATGATGGCTGGACAGCCAAGTGCAAATGATAACCATATGCGAAAAAGTCCAAACCTTCGCTAGAAATAGTGGTCACATTTAGCAACTTCGTCACTGCCCGTTGGTTCTCTTTCATTCAAGCAGCAAATAATAAAAACGCTTTTATCTAAGAAGGACGAGGCTACATTATTTAAGCCAGTGTTGTATTGGCTGATTCTATAAGTGAAAGCAGGAAATGCCTGCTGAGAAAAAAGTTGAGCCATCCCTGACAGTGATATTACCAAGGTAGATTCTACGTATCTCGAGACATCACTGCTCTTTGTGGTTCAACCGAAATGAGGGTTAACACACCGAGATGATCTCTTGTTTGTTACCTTGACAGGTTTTACTTAATGTAGTTTCTTTGGATGGTATGCTGTAATTTATACAGGTCTGAGACGTATTGTTCTCGTTTACGACATAGAATAATGCCGTCTCTGCCTTATTTTTTAAAAGTCAGGAAATTCGGCTCGTTTGTGTTGATATGCTATTCATTGTTGATCTCGATTAAAGGAGGTTAAATTCTACTATTCCTGGTAATTCAGCAAAAGAAAAGCAACGAAGAAGAAAAACTACTGGGATAAACTGAAGGGAGCTCAAGCCTCCGAATGAGATCTTAGTCCCTTTCCTTTGCACAAGATTAAACCAACTTAAATATCAATAATTTAAATTATGAGTCTTAATTGTCACATATACTCTTCGTTACTTTCATACGAATATGCTATTTTATAAGAAATTTAGATCCAAATATGCAGAGTCAGCGCTACTAACACACATAGTTCCTAGCTTGAAGATCTTGAGATGATTGCTTGTTCTAATTGTTCTGTAACGTTTCTCCTAACTTCTGTGGGCCTGTTGCAGGTCATCCATAGATACACTTCAGTGATAAGTTTATTCATTTTTGGTCGATTTTACTCTTTTCATACCAAATCTTGTATTGCTCATGGACCAATTTTTTTTTTTTTTTTTTTTTTTTTTTTACAATACGAACCGAAACTTTCTGAAAATAGTATACCAAATAAGTTTCAGTATACTTATGATGAATATGTTAAACAAAAAAACAAGCCACGAATAACAAAGAGAAAGGAGGAACAGCCTTAGCACGGCTTTGTAAATCTAAAGGAGAGGGATGCGCGTCTTCATTTAACTACCAATCATATTGCGCTTATCTCAACCAATCATAATATCAATATAACCCCTCACAACTTGAGTTTTATATTCCTATCCTTTTTTTTTTTTTTTTTTTTTTTTTTTTTTTGGCTTTTCTGATTATAACCATGTCTTATTTTCCACATGAACTTGAACCTTGTTTAGCTCGATTAGGAATAACTCCAGAAGGTTTTTACTATAATCTGTTTTTCTTTAACATACAATTGCCATGACCAAAAAAAGTGTTTATACTCATCTTTAAAGACTAGATAAACCTTCTTTTATTAGAGAAGTTTATGCAGTTGACGACATCGAAACTTTGCGACAAATTATTATAAGAAAAGAAAGAGAGAGACAGGGCATTGCCAATGATTTAGATGTAGCTGCTCGCATTGGTCTAGTTATCTCTGAAACAAATGAAGCCATTCAAATAAAGGTACATTACTACTTTTTTGAACACTAAATAATCAACAGCTAATCATATGCCATAGCTCGAGCAGTTAGAGAGAGAAAATCGAATGTTTCAAGAAGAGTTGAGATCACGAGCAAATAACACTAAAAAGGACCACAACAGCAATAGCAGCAATAACGAATTGCTTTTATCAGAGGAAGAGGAGCGCATATATTTAACACAAGAATTAGACCAGGCACGAAGAGAATTAACGAAATTCAGAAAAGAAATGGATGGACTTTCTGCTCAATTAAATGACATGGCGTCTGAAATGGTATTCTCATTTTTTTTAACAGTTGTCTTTTTATCTCACCTGTTAAAAAAACTCAATATATTAGATTGATTCTCGTTCTAAGGTTAGTGTTTATGCAAAACGATTAGGTAACAAGGGAAATATAAATAAATTGTACAGTAATTAACATGCGTTTTTTTATGTATAAAGCTGAAGTGGAACAAAAGTTGGCATCGACAAGGGATGTAAATGCAAGTTTACAGTTTCTACTTGATAAGGCTTTAACATCGCAAAAACAATCCAGTTCCAATACATCACATCTCGTCAAAAATATCCAATTAGACCTATCTAGAGTGGTGTCAGAAAATGAGCAATTGAGAGCAAGAATAGCGGAACTGGAGCATCAACAAGTGGAGTGTGAGGAGAAACTGGCTTCCATGGTTATTCAGGCACAAGAATATGCATCTAGATTGGAGCAGGCTCAAGATACCATTCATAATTTGAGTGAGCCTAAATTACTTGAAGAAGATGAATTATCTAGCTTAAATAACCATAGCGGATTCAATTCATTTTCTGTCTCTTCACAAGATGGTACAACAAAAGAGTCAGAAATAACCAAGGGCCCGGTATTTTCAGCAGAGTTTAGACAAGAAATGCAAAAAGAAATTGAGAGAAACCTTAATTTAATTCGTCATCGAATTATCACGGCGGACACAACACATGTGGAAACTAAAAAGAAATCACAGGAAGGATTGAAATACCTAGTATCCGAAAGAGAAAGTGGCGGGTTAGCAAGCTTATCTACCAGTACTAGCTCTTCTACCAATTCATCTATATTATCTACCGTGATGAAAAAAGAAATGATTCATACCACATCAACATCCATTATAAATACACCCAACAATAATCATACTATAAATAATACTCATACAACAGAAGAAGAACCTAAAGCGCCTGTTTTAAGACCGGCAAGTTTCCTAACTGGATTTGGCGGATTTGGTTCAGAGACTGGATTAGGAATGGGATCTGGTTTTATTACAAGAGGAATACCACCAAGAACTTTCACTACCTCTTCCACACAATCATTATTGTCATCTTCAAGAGCCAATAATGAGCCTAGTATATCCACAAGATTTTTCCAAAGACTTGCTTCCAGATTAGATGATTACGATAAAAAGCCTTCCAATTAAATAAAAAACAACAGCAGGGCTGTCGTGTAATTTTTTGGCGGTATTACCATACCTTGACTGACCAGATCCAGATATTGCATTTTTTTTTCGCAGTGGCTGGAAGTTGATATTCATATCTGTAGCGAACATAATAAGCTGTGTTTATGAGGTAATCAGTAGCATTTTTGTTAGAGATGTTGGCCGTATAATACTTCTCACTAGCTTCTTTCGAAGTGATAGTAGGTAGGAATAAAGTAATATAAATGTTCGTAAAAAGCCTGACCTAGATTATGCTGTTGCCAACTAAATATCTAATTGTGCGTCCAACTAAATGACTAATTAATCTATGCAACGAAAGGAGGAGTTATAGCTAAATAAAAACAAAAAATGAATAACGTTGATCTATAGAGGGGGAGTGAAAATACACAACTAAGCAAAGTATTTGGTAGATATGGTATTGAGACTTATTCTTCAAGAATAAACTAAAAGTATTGGTATTGGAATTCGATTGTTCCTTTTTATAAACATTATTGAAAATTGTTTAATAATTCAAGACTTAACAAAAGACCGGGGAACGAAGCATAACGATATTCCATCTTCGAGCAGTATTTTTCTGGATGAAAAGGCTTTGTCTCAATGAAGATCAGAGAGACACTCCATGGGGGCATCTATCGGTGACCCTCATCTTTTTTGAATAATAAATTTGACGATTGTCTTAGTGGCAAACCTATTTGATACAAACAACTTTCTTTCGCTTATTTCGTTCGTAGACCATCAACTTATACGAAAACACCTAAAAAACTATTAAATATAAGGGATTGACACCCCAAAGGGGCAGAGGTAGTTTTACTAAGTTTCTAAGTGACCATGAAAAATCTGAATTAATCATTTAAGTCTTCAGTGTATTTACATAATATATATAGTATTAAGTTCATCAATTCACACTAACATATTACTAAACGTAAACATCTTTTTCACTAAATCGTTCAAAATATTTAGTTTTCCGTTATGTTTTAACTACGTTCTAATAGATATTACATGTATTTAACATGCTTTTCATATCTTCTGGGTTTACATATGCTTGGAGAATCAATGATTATTAAATTATAATAAGGGATCAATCTATCTCCAAGACTGCACAAACAATTTGTATTTACAATACTTGATTGCATAGTATAAGCAGATTATAAACAACACTTTTGCTACTAGGTGATATTGAATAGTAATCCCATCACACAGGCTTTGTTGTTTAATATATATGTTATTTAGCTGGGTTTGCTTTCATTCTGGTATTTGATTATAATTAAATTTCAAGGCAATTATCAATTGTTTTAGTTAAAACTTGAATAATAAACAGATTTCATATTTATGTCGCGTCTTGAAAACGATTGTAGCTCAATTACGGCAATCAGAAAACAACTGTATATTAGTATTTAAAAATATGAAAGTCGAAGAGACGAGCTGATTATAATAGAACTGATGCTAAAATTTAGTGTTGTCTTTGGTGGGTAAAATAATACCGCTCTGTTGTGTTGTACATATGTATATTGAATAAATGTATTGACGTTATATGTTTGTAATCTAGATCGAAAATTACCAAATATGTATTGACTGCTACCAGACTTTTGAACTGTGCGTGTTGGTTACTATTATGTTATGGTTAACTTATTTTAAGCATATTAGGAAGAGTGCCATTCTACTGTACAGAGCAAATGCTTCACACATAATTCATAAAAATAAACTGCACATTTCAAAATGTGATTCAAGCATATACAAATGCATATACGTATGTGAAATCATTGGAATCCCTTTAAGATTGCTCAATATATCGCAATAAAGTAAGAACTAAACGTTAAATTAGAGATTTAACAGCGTAAGTTTTAGATATGTTGATAAATAAACCATCTTTAGTGGATTCTCATGGAATATGCATGTATCATTATAGAGTTTATCCATTACTAGAGATTTAGTTATGTCCCCTACTAACCCAGCCAATGGATCCAATAAACTGGATTAATATATTTAAAGTGCCTTTTTAAACAATATCAAGAAAAATGCATTTTATATGTGGGTGTCCATGTATGTTGCCTAAATTAAAAAAAAAAAGAAAAAGCTCATTTGTAGAACTCAATGCGATTTCTGATCACTGTTATGATTATGATACACGAAATACTGTTACAAAAAATCTCATAGTTAGGAATAGTTTGATAAAATTATCGAACAAATCATATTACGATGATACATACAAGACGTGAATAGCTCTTCTAATATACCAGGTTAAAACCGTGATTAATAATAAACAAAGGACAGTTCTAATACAATATCTACACTATGAATTTAGACAAATTGGAATTAATTTCGGACAGATGCAAAAATAGATTCAGGCCATTAAAAAAAATTGAGACTTTGGAGCTTTTTTTTTCGGACGAATATAAGAAAAATAATTTTCATTTGTTTGAATTTAAAGTGATAGTACTGTATAGATGACATCGATAGTCTAGAAGAAAATAATGTAATTCTGATAATCGCCATTATTGGTGCGGTTTATTATTTTCAAAAGAAATTTATGCCGGTTCTTTTTTTTCCCTATTCAAAGCTTAAATGAGCTCATATGCAAGCTGTCAGAAGTAAATACCCCTTAAAGTGCTATAACTAGATCCCATCTAAGGTGTGTCTCTGTCAGATTTTTTTTAGTCTCGCTAAATTTCTATGCGTTCTTAATATAATAATGTGAGGTCCTTCTTAGTTCACAGCGAGCTTTGTGTACTTTTTTTTTTTTTTTTTTTTTTGAAAAAGTGGTAATTCTGATTTCATGCCGCCTGTATTAAGGTTTGAAAAATCGATGCACTAATTTTTCTTCAAACATTTAATTTGTTATAATAAATAATAGTGTCAGCGCAATGAAAAGATAAATAATAAAAAATAAAAAGCTTGAACATAATGTCAATCTCTGAAAATGTCATATGAATTATTTTTAGTGTAAGAAAGGTTGAATATGCAAAAAAATAAAAGTAGAAAGAGAAATGGAAACGAAAAAACTCAAATTGTTTACAACAGTGCATACATGACTTTGAAGTAATTAGTAATATATATATATGGTAGAATTAAAGAGACGATATCTTTATGCCGAGAAGCATAAGCCATTTGTACATCGTTTGAATTAGGAAGACAAAATGTGAAAATATTAATAGCTTTAGGATTGTGAATGTAACACATGTCCAGTTCTGTCGCACGAAAAGAAATCAAAGTTCATAAGCCATCGACCCCACAAACCAACAGGTTTATAATGTTTTATTAACCAAATGATGCTTGATCTACGATTGAAACGTTACAATTAAGATTCAATCTTATTAACTTATATGTATATTGCTTTTTTTTTTGACGTACTACTGTTTATATACTCGGAAGGCCTTATGATTAAGCAGTTCCAACGCACAACCGGAAAATTGAAGGTGAAGGGAATTCTTTTACCCAACGTTATGGATGTAACCATTCTTTTTTTTTTTTATTTATTTATAAAGTGAATCACCAATTATTCTCATTTTCTCTCTTCCATCTATTTTAAGTTAATTATGATGGCCGACAATCAAAAGTTAGATAGGCCAGATCAAAAATCTAGCAAAGATTCACAAAGTACTCGTAATAGCGGTGATTTAGAAGATGACCAGAAGACGTTTCAGTGCACGGAAGATATCATAGAGGAAGAGCAACACAATCCAGAACATTATCCTGGGGTTTTAGAGTATGCTCCTTTTCCAGCATTGGGCTCGTTGGAAGAAATTACTCAGACATTGTCACGAGTGAAATCAAATCAAACTCAAAAAAGCGAAAAAAATAATGCATTTACTACGGACTACATAAAAGAAGATGTCAATGCTTTCAAGCAAGAAGCTTACCATACTGACGGTATCCGCAACCCGGGGTGGCTTACCGTTCTGTCTTGTTTTCTTGTCAACTTTTTTGTGTTTGGTTCTACCTTTTCGTGGGGGATCTATCAAAAATTGTAAGTCCTATATATTTTAGTTACAGAAAGGTATTCGGCTTAACATTATCATGATAGGTATATCAGTGAAGTGTATGCCGGACAGACTAGTCTGTTAAAAATTGCGTTTGTCGGTACATCAGCAAGTGCTCTGCTACTAGCTCTTGGTATGTTTATTACGCCTGTGATACAAAAGATTGGCTTTAGAGGTACAATGGCCATCGGCACAGTCTTCTCTCCATTAGCATTAATTCTAGCTAGCTTTGCAACAGAGCTTTGGCATGTTTACCTTTCCCAAGGAGTTTTGTTCGGTCTTGCGTCTGCTTTTGTATTTTCACCGTCAGTCACATTACCATCGCAATGGTTTACATCGAGAAGAGCTTTGGCTACTGGTATCGCTGTTAGTGGTTCAGGCGTCGGAGGTGTCTGTCTGTCTCCTATGATCCAGAAGCTCATACTTACAATTGGATTTAGAAATACATTGCGTGTACAGGGAGCATTTGGTTTCGGATTATTATGTATTTCGACAGCTTTGGCTACCTCCCGTTACCGTCCCCCTCCGTCGTCAAACGGAAAAAACAAATGGTATCACGTTTACGATGCGAGCTTGCTGTCCCGGCGTTTTGTTTTATTGTTATGTTTTAGTTTTTTCGTTCCGTTCGGATACGTGGTAATGTCAAAAGTAATATAGCTAAATCGAAAAATATATTCACGATTATTTATTTTAAGGCACCTTTCTTTCTAGCCCCGTCATACTGTGAATATATCGGATTGGACGCTTCTACTGGTGCAGTTATGATCTCCGTAATGTCGGCCGCCAATGCTATTTGCCGAATTGCGTTAGGCTATCTTGCGGATCGCACAGGCCGTTTTAATGGATGACTTCCAAAATGCAAAATAGAATTAAATAGAATAGACTTAATTTTTTGGGTTGTGTAACGTGGAATTAACCTTAAATTTCACTGCTTAAATTTTTGAAGTTAATTCGACCCCCCTACCCCCCCGAATTAAAATAGAATTAACTCCAAAAAAAAAAAAAAAAACATTTCTATTAAATACTTTGTTTCTGATAAACGCTAATAATATGCAGATAATAGATATGAGATGTATGGATAATATTTGTCAAAAACGTTTATTTATTCGGCTCTTTTACGCTTCTGGGAACGGGTGCCTTTGCCCTTTTCAGAAGTAGGAATAGGTTGCTAATGTGCATATAAAGATTATGGTTTTTAGTACGAATAAAAAAAACATGATTTATAATAGTTAAACTACCTTAGCTACCGATGTCTTGATATATTCAAACATCGCTGACATCTGATAATGTAGTCGGTTAGATAGAGTTTATATATATGATACGAATCAACATATTGATTAAATTTACCGTCTCCTTCAACTCGTTGAACTCCTTTTTGACATCATTGAGTTCACTTTTGAGGCCATTTTTCACACCATCCAGGCGAATGTTGACCTCCTCAAATTGATTGTCAACAGCTCCAAGACGATTTTCAATCATTTCCAAATTGACATCGGTCACGTTGGTCATTTCGGAACGTGTGGTTGGGACCGATGGTTTTGGTTCATTTTCTCCCCGAAGAGACAACGCAATTGCCTCAGCCAGGACACCAAAATGGTTGTTGAAGTCCTCCATATGCTGGTGGGTATTTTTGGACTTCTTTGGCATTGGCACCGTTCTACCAACTGCACGAGGAGATGCCTCACTCTTGTCACTGTCTGTTAAACTCTGCTCTACCAGATCATCAATTGAGCGAAAGCCGCTACCTCCATGATGCATGCGGCTTGCTTTCTCTTCATCCTCGGAATCCGTGTGACCATGAAGCTGTGATAAGCAGCCTTTGATTGCAATTTGGTCCTCAATTGTTTTTGCATCAGTAATCAAAGTAGTTGGGGTTGAGTTGCCTAATAGATTTTTTTTGTTTGTATCATTGTTAGCAAGATTTCTTTCATTACACCTCGAATTATATGATAATTTACCTGTTGGTGCTTTTGCCGTTCTCAATGTACGATAAGCCGCCTTCAAAGAGTTGCCGCTACGCTCATAGGCAACCTTCGTTCCCTTGGTTCCTGTTTCCAACCTGATGGCCTCGTTTTCTTGTTCGACAATTTTTTTTTGTCCAGCCATATATATTTGGCTTACACGGGACCATTCGTCCGCTCCACTTGGCAAAACCTTCTTTACTATTTTCAGTAAATAGGTTTTTTCATCTTTAGTCATTCTGACAGATCCTGTTACGTTGCCCATTGTTATTTTTATTAAGTTATATGAAAAGAAAGAAAAAAGGCTTTTTTAAAAAGCGAAAATTATGGTTTTTATAACACGTTGTTTAATAAAGCACGCTATTATGTCAGACTTGTTTGAATCAATCATCTTGTTGGGATAATATGGCGTGACTTATGAGATTCGATGTTGTGGAACCCAATTGTTGTCACTTTTGTATTGGTAACGAAATACAAGTTAATCTCTCTTTTATCATCCATTTCCTTTTTCTTTATCCCCTTTATATTTTTGATACAAAATGCCCCCTATAACAAAGCGTAAATTAGCATTATTATCGCATATTACTTTGCTTTCTGCTGCTGCCTATCAGTACATGAATTATCTTGAATCTCAACGCCGTATTTCTAAACGATTCTACACAACGTCAAAAAGTCTGCATTCACCTACTAAATCGGCTGCTAAAAGGTTGCTTGATGGTCGTCAGGATGATGCCTTTATGTGTCATTTTGGTTTGACGACTGGAGCATTCGATCAATTACACGAAGAATTCCAAAAAGAATATCCAACCGAATGCACGGCTGGACGTAAAAGAGTACTTGACACGGTGATGACACTTGCTTTGGTTCTGATGTGGTTGCATAACACCATGAAGCAGGAGACACTCTGTATAATATTTGGTGTCCCTGCTGCAACACTCAGTAGATTTAAAACTATGGGTATTCAAACCCTCTTAAACGTTTTTGAAAAAAACAAAAAAGACCCTCGTTGGAAAATTGGTTGGCCCACTACAGATGAAATGACAACGTTTAACGATATGGTGCTTACGAACACCACAAATGACTTTGAGAAACAGGTGTTAGAAGGAGTGTTTGGCTTTGTTGACGGTCTTAACCTTAGAATACAACATCCTGAAGACCCATTCGAGCAAAATGCGTACTATAACGGATGGAAAGGTGATTGCTATGCCTCACAAGTTTTAGTATATACCCCGGATGGCTGTATCGCCTATGTGAGGTAGGATTGACATACTTGTTTGATTCTCTAAACAAACAAAACTAAATTGACTCTTTTTCTTATAGATATAACTGTCCTGGTTCTTGGCATGATGCCGAAATAGCAATTCCACTTTACGAAAGGTTTCTTGCTTACAAATGTCCAAGCCCTTTCAAGCTTCTTGCGGATTCTGCTTTCCCTTGTAAGCGAGAGTTTGAAAACAAAGTGCTAAGTGTACCAAGAGAAAACGCAATTGGCATTGAAAGAGCCAACGTGCAGACACAAAAGAAACATGCTATCATTACCAAGCATAGACAGGCAGTGGAATGGGGTATGAGAGCCATACAAGGGTCTTTTGGAAGACTTCATACCAAGCTTCCTTCGGATAAAATTAAGCGTTATGAAATCTTGACCCTTGTATGGAGACTACACAACTTCAGTGTAAGAACGGTTGGCGTCAACCAAATTAATACTGTTTACTATGCTAATTGGAAGGCGAGAGAGCAAGAAATTTTGAATTATGAAAATTAATAAAATTTATTGAAAGTTAATTCTATTTTATGGTTTTGGAACAAAAAAAAATTAACTCGGAAAATCAAATTCCCGGAGTTAATTCTATTCTATTTAATTCTATTTTGCATTTTGGAAGTCATCCAATACAATGTTTGTCTGTACATTTTTAGCAGGTAAGATTAATTTTAAAAATATTTTTATTTTTTATTTTACTGAATACTTTTATTGAAACAGGCGTGTTCACAATGGTGATTTGGGAATTTGCAAAAAGTTATGCTCTGTTTGCGGTTTATTGTGTCTTGTATGGATTAACCGCTGGTGGATTTGTGTCACTGTTACCTGTAACGTGCGCGGATATTGTGGGAGTTGAGAACATCCAAAGAGGTCTAGGCATGGCTTACATGACTACAGTGATTGGAAATTTACTTGGCACCCCGATTATTGGTTTACTTCAAAGTACGTTTGGCTGGACAGCAGCTATTCAATTTGCTGGTTCCATGTCTATTATATCAGCCTTTTTTATGATTATACTTCGTATGAGTATGTCTAAAGGCAAATTACTAGCTAAAGTTTAATTTTTTTTTTCTTTTTTGCATTTCATTTTTCATTCCCCACCTTTAATTAATTCATAATTTAAATTTTACTGTTTTTCCTTTCTCTTTTTTTTACTACTGTTCAATTTTTTTGTTATTTTCTTACTCGAAAGAAAAGTGGAATAAATGCATCGGCATCAACCACCAGATGCCTTTTCAAAAACTCTGGAAAGCAAACACCGTTCGTCTTATATACAGCATCTGCAACATGAAGAAGACGGTGGTGGCTCAACTGTAAACAGGCTTTCGCGTGTTTTCGAACCAGTTGCTCATCTCGAAAAACCTAAACCAGTACTACCTTCAAAACCTCCTTCTTTGAGACCTAAACGTATCGAACAAGACGACGCTATTGACCAGACGCCCATTGCATTTAAAGACATTAGAGCAAGATTTCAACAAGAAAATACTATCCCTATAAAACAGGTAAATACACACTTTATTCCGAGGTAGTTTATATTTTAATATAACATAACTCTTATAGTCATCCTATCGACCACCAATACCTTTAAAGCCGTCTAAGACAGGGCCACCGACACCAGCGAAGCTAGTATCTACGGCTAAAACTGGACCGCCTGCTTTACCGGCAAAACCAAAGTTAAATTTTCGAAAAGAACAGCAAACAGCACAACAATATAACCCACAAAGACAATCATCGAACTCATCCTCATTATCCGTTGATACGGCCAATAAAAGTTTACCCAGCCCACATATAGTAACTTCGCCTTCTTCCATGTTACATATTCCTGTCATGATCTCTCGTACGACCACCGGTAATAGCAGTATAAAGAGCAGTACATCCACTTCTTCGCAAAATTCATCATCGACAAACTCTAAACGTGGTTGGCACATTAGTAGCTGGTTCACTAATCAACAGCAGCAACAGCAGCAAATAGACCATGAAAACCTTAAAAATTCGATTACACGGCCTAACTCTGGTGATGATATCACTTCACTTTCTCCCCAAGTCACGGGAGGGGCAACAACGAAAAGATTCAAGGTCATTCAAGAGCTGTTAGAAACCGAGAGAACTTACAAGAAAGATATGCTCTTATTGAAAGAAATTTATTATGATCAAGCTACAACTTGCTTTACCAAATCAAACGTCCGACATTTATTCTCAAATTTATTGGATATCATTGCATTTGAAAAGACATTTGTTGCTGTCTTGGAAAACTCATGTGAAAAGGACTGTGTCGGTACAGCGTTTAGAGAATCAATGAGTTCAATCGATAGTATTTATAGCGAATACTGTAAAAGACATGAAGATGCTGTGTTGAAATTGCAGGAATTGGAATCTCAAGCGGAAGTTCAGGCATTTTTAGCTGTAAGCTTTCTCACTTTCCCCTTTCATGGAAAAATTATTTGCTAACAAGATTTATCTAGAAATGTAAAGAGCAGATTCAGGGTAAAACGACTAGTTGGGATTTGGGTAGTTTATTAATCAAGCCAGTTCAACGTGTTCTCAAATATCCTTTGTTATTACGAGAAATTCTGGCATTGACTTCTCCTACTCATAATGATCACGATGATCTTTCTGCTGCTGTCAAGGAAATACAAGAAGTAGCAGATAACATCAATGAAATAAAAAGAAGAAAGGACATAGTAGAAAAAATTGTTGGGGACAAAAAGAAAACCGACATCAATGTAAGTTTTTTTTTAAAAAAAAACTAAAGGAAAAAGCTTGTCGTCATAAACTAACTTATCCATTTGCAGGTTGTGTAAGTAGATCTCTTTGTCTTACACTTCTTCATATTAACGCTCTATTTTTCTTTTCTTTATCGATAGCCATGGTATTAATAAACGAATCACCAGAAGAGCTCAGAAATTCAAACAGGCGACAGGATTTGCAATAGAGCCCACTCACGATTTACTGTTTGAAGCATTGCATGTAAAATTTGAGGAACAGCAAGAAGATATACGTCAGTTAGCTAGAGATGTTCAAGGCTGGGTACGACATGTTAAAATTGGATTCGATAATCTTCAACAACTGGCCTGTAGTATGGAGACTTTGTATGGTTCGTGGGGAGGAGTAAGAGTGAAAGGCTTGACGAACATCAATGACTTCCATAAAATGGCTTCATATCTATCCGCAACACTATCTAGGGAATTGGTAGGTATTATCAAAGCTCATCAGGATGAAAAGACTAATTCTTTAATAGGACAATGACGTACGTGGATTTGTATATAGTCGAATTGATGATTGTCTCAAAGTGTTTGAAAACCCTACCCAAGTTATAAATAAACGTGCACTGAAAATGATTGATTATGACCGAGTCCGAGACCTAAAATCAAAGGGCGATATACCAGATAAATCATTACAGGAATCGGCAGATGCTTACGTTTCTATTAATGCTCAACTCGTGGATGAACTACCCAAATTCTTCCAGCTGACCTCGCAATACTTTGATATTCTGACAGGCGGATTAGCTTTGGTTCAACTAAAATTCTTTGGATTAATGCAGCGTGAATGGGTCAAGTTGGTGGAGCAGAATTTAGGTATGCAAGCAGCATCCTCTTACGAAGAAATTGTGACAAAACATATGGATAGATTCGATAAAGTGGAGGATATTACAAGCAACATTAGTATCATTCACAAACAAAGATATACAAATAGTCTGATAAGTACATCATCGACAGCGTCACTACCAATAAGACAGCGATCTCAAGATGTGTACTCTCAAAGATCTATCGCTGACAGTGGTAAGTCACATATCTTATTTTTATGACGGCATCACTGACATCATATCATCTAGACACATATACAAATTCATCATTTATTAGTAATGTTTTTCCACCCTCCCCACAAGCGACCAAGATAGAGGATTTGATTGATCTAGAGCAGGATGGTCCAGTTTTGACGTCCAAAGATTTTGAGTGTGTTGTACTTTATGATTTCGGAACGCACGAGGAAGAGCGATTAGATGTTAAGAAAGGGACGATACTTAGAATCAGTCAAGATGAAGATTACATTGATCAAAATTGGTGGTTTGGCACAACAATTGACGATCATCGTTCTGGATGGATACCAATCAACTATTGCAAAAGACTCTAACACAACGCCATCCCTTGAAAAAAAAATGTATAATAATATCCTAATACCTTTATAATTTGTAAATATAATAAATATAATAATCCTAAATACGACTAAACAACCATGACTAAAGTTAAAGAAACCACCAAACTTAAAGCCATAAAAAGTATAGTAAATGACGTAAAAGATTGCGTAAAATATTATGCATGTTAAAATCAAATCATGTTAGTCTTAAAGTAATATTTGTTGGCCTCATCCATCCAAAAGCTCTTGAATTCATCAAGACCTGAGATCTAGGATAGATCATTTCCCTCTGTCAGAAATATTATACGTCTCAAACGGAGAATTCTAATCATTGCCATGGACTGCTTGTCATTGACATTGGCTGATTCAACCTGTTATACAAATTATCGTGCACGCTTAGAATAAATTTTAATCAGCGACGGAATAAATAATTGCATAAAAAAATTAATTTTCCATCCATAGCCTACAAATGAAATGAACTAAAGAGAAATATATCTGTTATCATTAAATGGGTGTATTGCTAAAGTAGGAGAAAAATTTATCAATAGAAAATGTGTCATCACATTAAAGGGCACGGATAAGTGGCCTATTGTATGCGTCTGTAACTCATATATTTACTTCATCTAAAAGACTAACCTGCTTGAGCTTGCACTTAAAAATCGACCCATTAGGTTTAAACCAAATAACTACTGTCTTCTTTTTAAGCCTATTTTGATACGCACAAATGAGAAAACTTGACATTGTTGTTACTCACCCATAAAGGGGGCGAGGGGTAGCAAACCTCCTTATTTTTCTCTTGTCAGCACTCTTGATGTGTTGCTTTACCACGAGTAAATTAAATACCACTACCTCCTTGTCTCCCTTCCTGCTGTTTATTTTCTTTTTTGTCTTTTAAGATAGTTAAAGGTATCATCTAAGTATAGCATTGCTCTTTCAATTGCAGTTTCATCCTCTTGTTGCATGTGCCTTTTAATTTTTCAATTTGGTTTGCCGTATTATCACAATTCGAATCAATAGTCTCTGCTTTTTCTGATTCTTCTCCAGCTAATTGTTCAGCATATATTCTTGCTACTTTGTATAAGAGCTGCATAGTATAATTATCGGAGCCGTAGTCAAGGTACGCTATCGAGACTTTTTGTGAACATAAAAAAATACTAATAGCTGCTAACGAATCAAGTTGCTCAGCCTGGTCAATCTTTGATAATGTAATAGAAGACATTATTAAACAGCGTTTAGCCCAGAATAGACATGTCACTTCTAGGCAATGCGGGTAGTCTATCGCCGGGGTTAATTTGCTGGTTACTGATGTGGTTACTGTAGATACGCCAATTAATAAAACAACTGGGTATTTATTATACTTTTCGTAAACCAACGTGGAGTTGCGTACTGCGCAAGACATGTATTTTTTATTCACACCTTTTTGGACTTCTACTATTATAGGTGGATAATCACTAAGGGGTATTTTTGGGAGGCTTTTCTCGAAACGATTTGATCAAAAATGACATTTTATAATTTTCCTGTCAAAGAAAAGTCCCAGGCACTTTAGTCCAAGAATTCACTTGGTGCAGCCATGTAATGATCCCGTGGGCTATTGTTAATAGTTTTGCATAAAATGTTGATGACTTTGTCATTCGTAAGTACAGCTTTGCTTATTAGATCTGTCCCTGGAGCAAAATTTCTTGAGAGAGAGTAATCTGTTTTTTAGGCGTTCTTTAGAATGCCGATCGGGACCTGCGGCCCTCTTGTGATTTAGTTTTTCTTTTTTTTTTTACCATTCGGGACTTACAGTCTCCCTCTCCCAAGTGTACATTAAATCATTAAATGCTAACAAAGTATGTGTGCGTGTTTTTTTGCCGTTCAGGACTCACAGCCCCTCTCTAATAAATTTATTAAACTCATTTATCAATTTTTATTACGACTGTGAACCTTAAAATGATGACACTTTCAAGCACTGTTTTTCGACGACACAGTATTTTTTTACCCTTTTTACTTAAGCTTTCTAAATCCTTAAACTACGTGAAGAACGTCAAAAACAGTAAAAAAAAATTGTCGTTTAGAACAGTCTCAACCAAAGCATGTCACGATAATAACATCATGCGCTATTTGTACAAGTGCAATGCAAAAATCCCAGTTCCGCTGAATGACATATTTGGCGGAGACTAAATCCAAAACCAGAAAATACACGGCGGGTTTTAGCAACCACTCAGCTTTGATTGTAAATAGAGTCACAGTCTAGCGTGACCTTTTTAATGTTGAACTAAGTTGGGTAATGAAGACGCAAGCAGGTATTGGTGCATTTTTCCTTTTTTTTTCTTTTTTCCTTTTTTTCTCTCTTTTCAAACATAAAAAAAAGACAACTATTCTTTCATTTCACTCTCTTTTTTTTTAACAATATGGCTAATATGAACAACAATAATATGCAACAGCAAGATTTAACCCGAGGTAAGATAAGCATGTAATACTTGTTCGTGAAGAAATGCTGATATTGTTTTGAGCAGGCCGTAAACGCCGAAATTCAGAAGATGAAGATATGATCGAGTGTAGTTCGATCAATAAACATCAACAGCGTCGATCAAGTAAATGTCTTAAAATAAGCGAGTTGAAAAGACATAAATCAGGTGTTCAAAAAAGATCTATTAGAGGAGCTTTATTAGGTACGTAGTAAATAAATAAATAATTGTTTGTGTATTCACTCCTTTATTTCGCTCTCTTTTTTCTCCTATAGAAACCATGGACAAAGATGCATTGATTAATATTATAAATTCGTTATTGAAAAAGCAACCCGAAGTGCGACAAGAAATAATGAACTATATTCCTGCACCAACAATTTTATCATCCATGAATGTATTGATTGATTTAGAAAAGAAGTTCATGAACAGTTTTCCTTTTAATAAGAATGGCCCTGGTAGGGATGATTATACTTTTTCTAGAGTACGAGAGTATCTCGCTGATCTTATCGTAAGTAAATATTTTTAGTTAGTAGAGAAATATTTTAACACATTTTTTTCTAAACTAGGACACTATTCTTCAATATGCAAATCATTTCACCTCTTCTCAAGTCTTTCCCTCGACTTGTTTTTCTTTTCTGGACCATGCCACACACATTGCACACAGAATACCTAATTGGGACAACGATGAAAACAACGCCTTGAAGAGAAGCTTATATCAAGACTTAAATGATTTTTGGAAGCTTGCTATCCAGACCACATCATCTAATTTACGTCAAGGTGAATGCTACAGCCCTGAATCCGTTAGTGAATGGGCTAAAAGGTATAATTTTGAATCTCCATTACCAATCATGTTTATACTAAATAACCTCTTCTCTTATCAGTCTTGCTCAACACAATAGCTTCACCAATGGCTATTATTTTACAGAGTCCGTACATGAATTTACCAGACAATTAGGTTACATGATTGGCTTGCCAGACACAACCGAAGAAAACAGCATTATGAGCATTGCGTCTTCAACAACTACAACTCATATCGCCCCTTTAAAAACAACTATCACTACCTCCATTGTCGGTGACAGAAGATAAAACCTCACGAATTTATAAAAAGCTACCTCATTTTCTCATCCATATTCCCCCCACTTCTTTCATCCAATACACACCCCTTATTCAATAAAAATAAACTTTCTTGTAATCTGACAAGGACAAACCTCTCCTTCTTTTTATTTTTTTAGTCAAAGTGGATTTGTTTGGTCATTGCAGACATTAACATAATCTTGTTCGATCGTTTATCTTAATTTGCTCACATTGAACCACATGTGTCCTCTTCCGACAACTTATAAACGGTACTAACGTCGAGACATTGATACAGATTCTATTGTTTGCATCTTAGCATCCACAAGAAGAAGGGTTATTTCACATAAGTTCAGCACCTTATCTTAAAAAGTATCGTTTTTAGTGAAGAGCCACAATTATTACATTAAGGGTCATTGTCAGTGTGGAAGATGGCGAGGCTAGTCATTCCTATTTTTTTTTCCCTTTTAAGAGATCCCTCCTTTCAACGTCTTGAAGACGATGTGAAATCATTACATATCGATGGTATTTAATACGCTACAACAGTACTTTACTTTTAAATGTACTTCAAACACACTGAACTTAAGCTGAATATATCACTGTATTTAAGAACTGTCGTTACCTTTTTTTTGGTGTCTTAGATGTTGTTAAATAATTCGAGTTTTTCGTCAGCCACAAGAACCTCGAATCAGTGGTTGGGTACATTTTTGTGGTTTAAGGTGATGCTGTATATTTATAAACTATAGGTAAAACCAAACAGAAGAACAGACTAAAGTCTATTGATCGTGCAATAAGACGTATATATATTGCATATCATAATTCCTTCACAGCAAAATGAGAGCATAACCGTATGAAGGGTAAATATTTACGAGAATATATAAAAAAGGTACGTAATTTACTATCGGCCATCTTTTTCTCTTAAATATTAACAAGATATAAGGAGATGGCAGACAAGGGTTAAAGTGCCATTAAACTAAAATCTACTGGGTTTCTAATTTCAAGTATACAGACTGATTGTGCCTAGACAGTATGGAGTTTTGGACCTTTTAAAAGCAAGTTTGGTAAGGGTTCTTTCAGTATCAACAGTGAACAGATTCATGTTATCGCCTGCTTTTGTGCCTTATTCCAGAGTCCGCACAGGTTTTTAAGACATTGTGACCAATTTTGGATAGGCGCATGTCAATCGGCCGAATAGGCAAAAAGGATATTTAAGTCTCCTTTTAAATCATTGTATGTACATCACTTATGATGATGCATTTATCTAGCATGGTCTAAATACAATGGACATTAAATTTGTAGTTCTGGTACATATATTTGTTTAGAAGTTTGGCATGTATTTATGCTTCGACTGCCAAGTAAAATCCGAGATCAAGAAAATATAACTGATATGTCCTGAAATTCCATAGTTTGATAAATGTGGCTGCTCTGCCAAGATGACGAAGATAGACTCGAATATACCACTTGATGTAACATATAACTGTAAATAGCATGGCTCTATAATTAAAGTTGTTATTGTTTTGCATATTTGCTATAAAATATTAAAAAAATAAGCTTTCTTGGCAATGTGGCTTGCATGTTGCAATAAAATTTCACCATATAAATCCTTTTTTATTTTTATTTTAGGCTCTTTTTATTTTTATTTTTTTTTCTTTTTTTTCCTTAATTGAAACTTTTAAAAAAATAAATGTCTGCAACACCATCGCCACCAGATTCACCTCATTCTTCTACCAGCACCAAAAGAAAGAGCGTACGACCTCCTTCTATCGTCGTGGAAACGCTAGGTGCGACTACCTCAGAAACAAAAGAAGGCTTACGCAAAATAAATAATTATCTACTCAAGAAGGAAATCGGTAGAGGCGCTTTTGGAACTGTTCATCTCGGTATAGATGAGAACACAAACACGGAATATGTGAGTATTTTTTTACAGCAAGCGCGTATGTGTTTTGTAACTGACACAGATACATAGGCCATTAAAGAGTTCAGTAAATCGAGAATGAGAAAGAAGGAACAAATGGATCTGTTCCGTAGAGGTGGACCAAGAGGACGCGGCCGTGTTATGGGATTGGGTGTTGGACGCGGTGCAGTGGCAGCAGCAGCTAAAAGTACAAACCCGCTTGATCTGGTACGAGGTGAAATGGCTGTTTTAAAGAAATTGAACCATCCGCATATCGTTCGATTATTTGAAGTTTTAGATGATCCTTCAGGTGACTCTCTTTATATGGGTGAGGTAAAATAAAAGGATGAATGTGATAGGTGGATCCTAATGTATTTTTGTACATGTAGTATTTGAAATGATGCATAAAGGTGTGCTGATGGAGATCGAAGTGGATGAAGTTGCTAAACCTTATTCCGATGATATGGCTAGAAGATATTTTAAAGAAATGATGCTTGGCATTGAATATTGTAAGCCACTCGGTTTTTAAATGGTCTATTTATATACTAATTATACTAGTACATGCAAACGATATTGTGCATCGTGATATTAAACCGGATAACTTACTATTATCAAAGGACGACGTGTTAAAGATTGTTGATTTTGGAGTGTCCGAGATTTTTGTGAAAGGAAACGATAGATTGAAGAAATCCGCTGGCAGTCCTGCATTCATGGCTCCTGAATTATGTGTTGCAAAACATGGTGAGGTGTCTGGTAAAGCCACAGATCTTTGGTCAATGGGTGTTACACTGTATTGTATGATCTTTGGTAAAACTCCGTTCGTAAGCGGTAATCTGTTGGAATTATATGACATGATCAAAGAAGCACCGTAATTTCTCTTTTATATCATTAGTTTCTGAAGAAGGATACTAAACCTTTGTTGCATAGGATCGAATATGGAAGTATATCTGGGAATCTGTTAGATTTATTTCATAGGATCCTGGATAGAAATCCAGACACGCGTATTACAATGAGGGAACTTCGTGTAAGTAGAATTGTACTACATGACGATTGTGTGTAATGTTAAATTATATTTACAAATATTAGAACCACGCTTGGATCACAAATGACGGCACCGAAACAATGATTTCTGAAGAGGATAATTGTGATGTTGTGTCTGAAGTTACCGAAGAGGAAATGAACAATGCTATTAAAAGCATTGCAAGTATTTTCGCTGTGGTAAGTACAAACTCTTTTTTTTTTTATTGTAAAAGTGTATCTCACATTTATCTTGATTAGATCAAAGCCGTATCTAAATTTAAGCGCCATTCCCGCTCCTTATCTCAACAATCACTAAACAAGATGATGGCCGATGTTAAAAGAGAAGATGCTATCAAGGACGAAGAATTAAACGCTGCCACCAGAAATCTCAATGTTTAAAAAAGCCACTCACCAAAATAAAAGCGCATTAACAAATAAATGCGGGAGACTAAAATTGTTCAATAAAAAAAGGGGAGGGAGGACTGCGTTGGAGTGTAAACGATATATTTTTTTTTTAAACATGTTGAGTAAAAATGATTTGCGCATTGTGCCTTATGAACCAGGATTGTTGGTCATTATAAATGCATCATCTTTAGCAAATCTACACCAGTTTGTTGAGGATTGGCTTAAAATTCCAGAATTACGGCGCCCTGGAAGCAAAATTGAAAATTATAAACATCTAGACAAAGCAGGCTTCATTTTTCAAATGACGAAGATCGATTGGGTAATTCTCCAAATAATTTGCCTTAAGCCACTTCTGACACTGACCTGGTCTACCCTAGCCTAATGGTCTCACTTTATATCAAGTTTGTCAAATGAAAATGTCAAGTAAGTTGTTTCCAATAGATTCCTGGTAATTTGCTCAACATTACGTTAGCTCTTATAAGTAGACGAAGAAAATGTTGGAATGTTTTTAGACTCACCGGAAAGGTGAACAGAGGTTTAGATATGGTGGACATAAAAAGAGGCATGGAAAAGCACCTAGATTTATTTTTTCAAAGTGTAAGTTTACATACACCTTTTTAAAGAAGCACACCAGTATATTCATAAAAACCCTGTGTAGTATGCCTATGGCGCTCGAGAGGCTAGCTCAGGCGTTTTTAAATTTACCCTGGCGATTGCAGACAAAAGAAAAAAGGACCCTGTTTATCCAGACTACAGATTCGGATGCATGATCTATTACATGGAATCCAATGTTTTGGTTTCAGCAGAATATATATTGACCAAGCCAAACGATGTACAATTTAGAGAAGCGGTTTTGAATACATTTTCTGCGAGCGGAATGCATATAGAACCAATCCAAGATATACTGGTCAATACCTTGGGTCATTTTGCACAAAACGAAACGTCAGAAGCTGTGTTTGCAGGATTTTCAAAAAATGGTTTAGACGCCAATCCGCTAGATATCAGGCAAAAGAGACATTTGGCCTTTGAAGAGTCGCGTTTAACAAGTGAGGAAAAGAAGCGTATTGTGCCTATGGATTTAGATAAGTTAGAACAGAGGTTTGATAGTATGGGAGGAGACTTCTCGTGGAAGTCTCTAACGGGTCATAGAAGAATACATGTAGATGTAAGTGTTCTTATACATAATATAAAAATCATGTGCTTATTATGTCATGCATTTAGTTGGATTTACCCTTTAACAACAATGGTGACACAGATCCTTTGACAGGATTTGAAGATAGCGATATTAAAATAAGCATGGCCATGTTTGGAGGAAATATAGGAGAAGGAGTAAAGGAACTTATTCAACAGGGGAAAATAAAAGAGAACCCACCTATATGGTTGAAAGGTTTGTCAGTCAGTAATGCTAAAAGATTGGTGGTCAATTCTGATGGCGTCTCCAAGGAGGTCAAAGAAGCAGTAAAACATAAATTTGTCTGAGTTTAAACAATAAGACACATCCCCCAGGGCTTAAACTTTTGTCTTTCTTTTTTTTTCACATTCACTCGAATAAAAAATAGTGCTTTCTTACACAATATGTTTATGAGACAAATTACCGAAATTAAGGTTGCTTTGGCTCCTTTCAACACTGCCTCCAAGTCCTCTAGGTAATATAATTTGACAGTAACTTGGATTTTGCTGGTTGATTCTCATATTTATATTCACCCCCGGTTAATGTAGATTGTTTTTAAATCACGTAAACACCAATGGAGCTCGTAAAGTCAACCCCACCATTAAAATTGCCACTAACGTCTTATCGGATCCTGCTGCACCTTCTCACATTCAAGTCGTTTATCGTAAGTCATTAGCATGGACGATGCCGATTTAAGCTTCTGACGTTTTTCTTTCTTTATTAAAACATAGGTGACGGCCAAAAGATCGCTTTGGACTCTGACAAAATGAAGATCAACAACATTTTGCAAGTCGTTAACAAGCACGCAAAAAAATTAGAGGAAATCGAACAAGCTAAATCTTGGTAAAGAGGGAGAAAAATGGTCCCTTTAGGATTTTTACTGTAAATACCAAATCATTGTGATTTTCAAATAAAGCAACAAAAATAGAGAAGAAAAACATGGAAAAGAATAGACTAGGGTTTCTTTCTTTTTATATATGCAATGGATATAGGATGTTATCAAAGTAAGGTTGATTTTTGGGCCATTTTTCAGGCACAAGATGTTATTCTTGTGTGCGACCCTATGAAATGTTGAAATATTTAGAATGACGCCAAAAGGGTTTTTTATTTTGAGGGAATATAAAAAAAAAAATCCATCTTCGTTAGCGGGATTATCTTCGCCAATACTGGGCCCACCTATGCACTGTCTCCAAAATTTGGGGGAATAATGCATTCACACTTTCAGATATCAGGCCTCTGAAATGAGCAATAGCTGCTTCTTCAGACAAATCCAGCCGAAATTTCTCTTGGACCTATGTTTTTATCTATTAGTAAAACACATTACGTTCCCAGTGGTATTTTTAGGTACCTTCATGACAGCTTTATCTGGTTCAATTTTGATATCAGGGATATTAGCATCCACCATCAAGGCAAATAGATTGAGGATAAGGTTTGCATTTCTACGCAAAGTGATGAACGCGGTGTAGCAGTATTGCTGAAAGTTCATGTAATGCTGAGAATCCGCACCACCCATCGCTTCAATCATCTCTTTACACAGTTTCATAGGAGGTGGGAATGGCTTGGGATCTCGACCAAGGATAAATCCGAAATCAACATGGAATAAATGTCCATCGGGTGATAAGAGTAAATTATCCAAATGTCGATCACCCACACCCAACAAATACGTAATGACACAGTAGCCCGCTATAATGATACAAAAATTTTTTAAAAAAAAATTGGAATAATACACTAATTCGTAGAGATCATACCACAACTGCGAGTATAAGTTTCCATCACCTTTGGATCAATACCGTATACGTTATTGGGCTCGCTGCTAGGATGGTGCTTTTTGAAGAAACTACGAACATTGTTCTGATGCTCATTCAAGACAGCAGCTAGAGAGCTAGACTGTACAAATTGCATTAATCCATGCTCTGGCCCTGTTGCAAGCACTTTGTATGGGGTTAGTTTTAGATCCAAGTTTTCCTTCAGTAATAATTTATCCATTAATGAAATGATCTGGATCACAAGCTGATCTTGTCTTAGATCATCCCCCGTCTTGAATAGAACTGGGTATTCTTGCTCGTCGGCGCATTTAAATACAAGTCGTAATGGTTGCAGATTACTGTTAAAAATGCCACATTTTGCTAGAAGTAGTGATAGAAGTTTAGAAAGAGGACAAAAAAAGGGTCATGTCAGGTATAAAATAATTACCAGGTACCAGACCCGATACTTGTTTGGTGGGGTCGAGTGGAAACGATAGAGGAATAAAATCATGAAGTGGTCCCTTTGGGTCACCAATCACTGAGCGTAACTTATCAATCTACAGTTACATGTTATTAACAGATATTTTAAACGATGATATATATAGATTACCTTTTTCATGCGCCCGTCTTTCGAAGCGCGAATGTTTTTAGACAGCTTAGACAATTCGTCAATTAATTGACCTTGACGCCTGAGCTCGTCCCTTCTGTCGTATCCATCGGGTATCTATTTTTTTTTTCAGTGTTTAAACTGATAATTTTTTTTTCCATATTCAAATATTTTACCTCCAATAATTCTCCAAAGAAATGAAATGCCACCTTGGCATACATCTTGCCATACTTTTTATCCTGACATTCGACCATCACATACCAGTACAGATAAGTACCAAGAATTGGATTATTGATAGCGCGTTCAATTAAAAACTGTACAAGAGAAGAGTCGTACGAGGCTTCTGTCTTGTCATCAATGCGTTCAAATTTCAAGGCTTGGACAAGCTGTAAAAGATACAACAAGAGATCCTACATATTATGTGTTAAGGGAACGTCTCATACATGTATTTTATACCACGTAAATAATATTTACATCATCATCTGCTTTTCTTAATTGGTCTACAGCATAGGTACGAACAGATCTGTTTTCAAACTCTTTTCCGAGTAACTCCAATGCATCATCCACATCGATATCTACCCAAAGGGGTAATATGTCGACAGCTTGTCGGACTTCAGTAGGGTCTGTCCAAAGTACACATTTCAAGAATTTCGTTAATCCCTATATAAAAGAAGATTAGGTGTGTCGTTTATTAGTTATGTATTGTTTACATACACGTTTATCCCTCGTCAAATAGAATCTAAATTTCCAGACCAAATCTTTTTCTTCTGGCGTCAGCGGTTGTGTAGGAGGGTATGACATGATGCTCTACATTAATGTAAGTATAAATCCTCCTTTTTTAAAAATAAAGTGTCCTACATTCAATTCATCGCGGATTTTTGGATTCGGTTTAAGATCTCTATCCAACGGTCCGTTGCGGTGACTACGTACTAAACGACGATGCTTAGCTTCGACAGGATTATCTCGTAAGATGTCCGGATCAAGTACGACGGAATAATGTATATTCTGGAAATTGTCTCTGTTATTTGTGTCCAAACTTGTATTATCGGGGTAAATAGGTTGGTTCATGGCTGTTATCATGGGGGTCTCTTGTTGAATTTGGGATTGCAGTTCGTTGGTTGTTTGCCCTCCATGATGCAATATTGAAGTAAACGGACCTGGTAAAGAATATTCCTGTCACATTTTATTAACCCTTCGTTCTTCA
Organism: Mucor mucedo; assembly: GCF_025094135.1. Lineage (NCBI taxonomy): Eukaryota > Fungi > Mucoromycota > Mucoromycetes > Mucorales > Mucoraceae > Mucor > Mucor mucedo. The sequence goes on along the minus strand of NW_026252328.1, from coordinate 19,785 downwards.
CATTGATATTTTAAAAAAGTTATACCATTTCTCCATAGACTACAGGAAAATCGAATTTGGGAAGATCTATATAAAGTGCTAGCTCGTTGGATACATTCGAAGCATTCTAATTAAAGCATGAAGTATTATGCACTGCATCAAAGAAAAAAAAATCGGTTATTATTACCTTGTGTATCATTTCAATTTGTCTAAATGCCAAATTATCCAACCACTCTACAGGTCGAATATCACCACAATCATAACGCTTGACGAGCTATATATGTACACATGTTAAATTTAGTTTCGCTCCAGCGTCTCCCTTTTCTAAACCTTTTCCAATTTGTTCATATCATTATCGTCGTTATGCTTCAATTTACTCGGTGTTGTTGTTTCATGATTTCCATCCGCTTCACAATCAGGCCACAAATACAGCTTGTGTTTACCCTTTCGTAAAGTACTAGTATCTGAGTTGTTAGAAAAAAAGAGCACAGATTGTATCGTCTTTTTTGTACACTTACAATTGTTTACCGAATAAGCGTAATGTGGTCCCTCCTATTGGTTTTACTTTACGAGGTCCGATACTGGTATCCCACACAGTAATAGCGAACTGTGCAGAAGCAGGCAAATCACAATATTTGATTGGTAAAGTTAACCATTCGTTCCAGCTAGAAGGTACCCGACATGTTTTAGTTTGAAATGTAAGGGAAAGAAGAAGAAAACTAATTACCTCCATTGGTTTTTAAAAGCTTTGTAACTTGTTCGAACAGGTACAGTCAATGGTTTATTGTCACCAAAAAGCTGGACAGTAACGAACAGATCGGGTATAACACTACTTATAACGTTTAGATTTCAGGCAAATGTGAATAGAGGGAGGAGGAGTACTATACGTTGTGCTTAAATCGCGCTTCCGCTCTAATGTTGCACTAAAAGAGGTACAAAGATAAGCATAGGGAACTAGGTCGAATTTTTTATTATAGACCTACATTCTAATGGAAACAGGTAATTGAACATCTTTAGTTAAACAGTATGAGAAATCCATGGTTATTTATTTATTTGAAAAAAAAAAGTGTTTGCATATAAAAGACAATGTGACGTTCATGAACCTACACTGGGAAATTTTAAAATCACTATGTGTAACTCATAGTATAAACTTAAACAATAAATGTTTTTATCAACATTGCAAAGCTCATAAAACCAATAAATCAAACTACATTTTGCTATATCTCATTCATTTATTTCACACAACTATTTATTATTTACGGTGCCTATGCTAAATGTTTGTAATTAATCAAAATCGAACTATGGCATAGATACAGTCACATATAAATGAATTTCGCACACTTCCATTTTTAAGACAATTTTCCGTTCCCCTTTTTTATGAATACTCTCTCGTTTCTTCCCTACTTTTATTATTACTTCAACATGCCCTTAGCAGATTCAACAAATATTATATCTGGCAAGCAACAAAAGAGGATAAACTTTGGGGGTACTTATTCACTTCATAAGCATGGTGTATCTTTAAGTACCATTGTAAAGGACACAGGTTTGCCAAAGTCTACTGTGTATAGTGTTATAAAAAGAATAAAAGAAACAGGTAGTCCTTTGCCAAAAACATTATCTGGAGTATCCAAAGAAGTTGACGAGAGAGCCCAAAAGCATTTGGAACACGTTATCAGAAAGGACCCATTTGTCACCTATAATGATTTGAGACTGGAATTGTGAAAGGCTGGCATTAACGTATGTAGAAGGTCGGTTATCTCTTCATTGAAAAATATGGGCTTTGGATCCTTTCGTGAGGCTCATAAGACACGTCTTGCGGAGCATTACAAGAAAAAACGGCTTGTTTGGGCCAAACCTCACGTCCATTGGATCAAGGAGCAGTAGAGAAGCGTCGTTTGGTCCGATGAGTCACGTTTTTCCATTACAGGCAATGATGGAGGTAAGCGATTACTTTGTAAAACCGGAAAAAGATACCTGGGGAATCATACTGCTCCAACAGTAAAGTGGGGCGGTGGTGGGGGTAATGATTTGGGGTTGTTTTTGGCCTGGTGGTTTCGGACATCTAACGATCATTGATGGTACTACTGATCAAGACAAGTCTATCAATGCTTTAGCAGGTGATTTCGACACTTGGTTCAACAACTTGAATGACTGTGGTAATAAACTTTATTCTACAAGAAGACGGAGCCAGCTGTCATACTGGGGCTTATGCGAGGTGGTGGAAAGAGAGTCGCCGAATCAGAGGTTTTGAGTACTGGCCTGCTCAAAGCCCTGATTTGAACCCCGTCGAACATCTTGAGCTCAAAATACGTGAAAGAAGACAATCGTTAAACAATATCAAAAATTTAATGGCAGTTGTTAAAGAGGAATGGGAGAAATTATCCATTGAGCTTGCAGATAAATTAGTCTCGAGTATGACAGAAAGATGTCAGGATGTAATTGATGTTCGTGGTGGTCCAACCAAATATTTACAAACTATGTATTTAAATATAAGTATATTGGGTCTATTTGAAAAAGTTTTCGTTCTTTGTGATTTTTTTGGGCGACTAATGGATATTTGGATGTACGTTATGTTTTTTTGGTTGAATTTGAAGATTTTATTAAGCGGAAAGAATGCAAAGGGCTATAGTAGTGTACCAAATTGATATCAGGAGAAAGATGAGGTAATTAGGAGCTTAAGAATGTCCAAGAGATCAAGCTAAAAAAAATAGTGACCACACGAGATAGAAGTTCGTTAAAAATAGCATTTTTGTAAAGGATTATAATACAAACATTCATAATTGTTTTAAATGAAAACCCAGAACAGATGCTTGCATAGTGCCGAGACGGGAGGCGTGGGCAACACAATGGTAAATTACTTCGACATCGCTGCATGGACGAATGCTTACAATGTAGGATTCCTCAACTTGAAGAAATGAAAATAAAAGGTAAGAAGAGGGCGCAGAAACGGACGCTTACATGCTACCATACAAAGAGGTTGTTCACCACCAATGCAGGATTCCTCAACTTGAAGAAATAAAAATAAAAGGTAAGAAGAGGACGCAGAAACGGATGCTTACATGCTACCATACAAAGAGGTTGTTCACCACCAATGCAGGATTCCTCAACTTGAAGAAATAAAATTAAAAAGGAAGAAGAGGACGCAGAAACGGATGCTTACATGCTACCATACAAAGAGGTTGTTCACCACCAATGCAGGATTCCTCAACTTGAAGAAATAAAAATAAAAGGTAAGAAGAGGACGCAGAAACGGATGCTTACATGCTACCGTACAAAGAGGTTGTTCACCACCAATGCAGGATTCCTCAACTTGAAGAAATAAAATTAAAAAGGAAGAAGAGGACGCAGAAACGGATGCTTACATGCTACCGTACAAAGAGGTTGTTCACCACCAATGCAGGATTCCTCAACTTGAAGAAGAAAAAATAAAAAGGAAGAAGAGGACGCAGAAACGGATGCTTACATGCTACCGTACAAAGAGGTTGTTCACCACCAATGCAGGATTCCTCAACTTGAAGAAGAAAAAATAAAAGGGAAGAAGAGGGCGCAGAAACGGATGCTTACATGCTACCATACAAAGAGGTTGTTCACCACCAATGCAGGATTCCTCAACTTGAAGAAGAAAAAATAAAAAGGAAGAAGAGGACGCAGAAACGGATGCTTACATGCTACCGTACAAAGAGGTTGTTCACCACCAATGCAGGATTCCTCAACTTGAAGAAGAAAAAATAAAAGGGAAGAAGAGGGCGCAGAAACGGATGCTTACATGCTACCATACAAAGAGGTTGTTCACCACCAATGCAGGATTCCTCAACTTGAAGAAGAAAAATAAAAAGGAAGAAGAGGACGCAGAAACGGATGCTTACATGCTACCATACAAAGAGGTTGTTCACCACCAATGCAGGATTCCTCAACTTGAAGAAGAAAAAATAAAAAGGAAGAAGAGGACGCAGAAACGGATGCTTACATGCTACCGTACAAAGAGGTTGTTCACCACCAATGCAGGATTCCTCAACTTGAAGAAGAAAAAATAAAAAGGAAGAAGAGGACGCAGAAACGGATGCTTACATGCTACCGTACAAAGAGGTTGTTCACCACCAATGCAGGATTCCTCAACTTGAAGAAGAAAAAATAAAAGGGAAGAAGAGGGCGCAGAAACGGATGCTTACATGCTACCATACAAAGAGGTTGTTCACCACCAATGCAGGATTCCTCAACTTGAAGAAGAAAAAATAAAAAGGAAGAAGAGGACGCAGAAACGGATGCTTACATGCTACCGTACAAAGAGGTTGTTCACCACCAATGCAGGATTCCTCAACTTGAAGAAGAAAAAATAAAAAGGAAGAAGAGGGCGCAGAAACGGATGCTTACATGCTACCATACAAAGAGGTTGTTCACCACCAATGCAGGATTCCTCAACTTGAAGAAGAAAAAATAAAAAGGAAGAAGAGGACGCAGAAACGGATGCTTACATGCTACCGTACAAAGAGGTTGTTCACCACCAATGCAGGATTCCTCAACTTGAAGAAGAAAAAATAAAAGGGAAGAAGAGGGCGCAGAAACGGATGCTTACATGCTACCATACAAAGAGGTTGTTCACCACCAATGCAGGATTCCTCAACTTGAAGAAGAAAAAATAAAAAGGAAGAAGAGGACGCAGAAACGGATGCTTACATGCTACCGTACAAAGAGGTTGTTCACCACCAATGCAGGATTCCTCAACTTGAAGAAGAAAAATAAAAAGGAAGAAGAGGACGCAGAAACGGATGCTTACATGCTACCGTACAAAGAGGTTGTTCACCACCAATGCAGGATTCCTCAACTTGAAGAAGAAAAAATAAAAAGGAAGAAGAGGACGCAGAAACGGATGCTTACATGCTACCGTACAAAGAGGTTGTTCACCACCAATGCAGGATTCCTCAACTTGAAGAAGAAAAAATAAAAAGGAAGAAGAGGACGCAGAAACGGATGCTTACATGCTACCGTACAAAGAGGTTGTTCACCACCAATGCAGGATTCCTCAACTTGAAGAAGAAAAAATAAAAGGGAAGAAGAGGGCGCAGAAACGGATGCTTACATGCTACCATACAAAGAGGTTGTTCACCACCAATGCAGGATTCCTCAACTTGAAGAAGAAAAAATAAAAAGGAAGAAGAGGACGCAGAAACGGATGCTTACATGCTACCGTACAAAGAGGTTGTTAACCACCAATGCAGGATTCCTCAACTTGAAGAAGAAAAAATAAAAGGGAAGAAGAGGGCGCAGAAACGGATGCTTACATGCTACCATACAAAGAGGTTGTTCACCACCAATGCAGGATTCCTCATCTTGAAGAAAAAAAATAAAATAAAAAGCAAGTATATGCTGCGCCATTTTTATTTTTTATTTTTCTGTTTCTGTCTAACACTGAAGTTCCGGGTCGGGCTGATTTGTGATTGTGCCTTAACAAAATAAAAAATAAATAAAAAGAGTTTAGAAACTAACTCTTACAAAGAGAGTTTATAAAGAGGTTGTTTCGTGCGCGATGCTTAAACCTCACCAAAATAGTGAAGTTTTATGACAATTGGATGAAAGACAGTACTAATCTTAGTTACGAATAGAAGAATAACTAAAATTCCCAAAACACTGATACAATAACTATGGATTCTTGTAAAGCTATTATAATTAATATATCTGATAATAGAGCAATGACAATTAAATACACGCTTACTGTTGTCTAAGGAGACATGGCAAATCGCGCAACTGATAATCATACTTTTGGGTGTGAATGAATTTTCTTCAACACTTCTTTCATTATCAATAAAGGGAGCCATCGGGAATTTATTTTATAATAATCTTTTTGTCTTCTTCTTAAACATAAATACTTTTCAACAGTGCAGTTTAGAAAGTACATTATAAGGGTTAGTTAATAAACTGTGGGGCACCTCTCTTTAGTCGGTCACCAAAACTAATTAGAACAGACAACATCAACAACCAGTTCTTCGAAGAAAGATGCATGGTCTTTTGCGAATACTTTGCATCGGCTTTACCGGCTTTTATGAAAGAGATTTATATCGAAACGCTCGCAACATGCTACACTTGGCTGAAGGAATAAAAGAATATAACCCCTTATGCTCTCATTCGGCCTTCTTTTATGAACGGTGCAATAAGGACCTCAAGAATGTCTGAACAAACAACAAGCCCAAATATAAACACACAGTCATGTCGACCTTTTTGAAAATTGTCTGTCACGTCGACCTGACTCGGAAATTCCCTTCATTGGGACTTGGTAACGATTTGGATACAAGGTTGAAGAATTTGTTTATCGGTGTTGATATCCATGCCACCCAGCAATACTACGTGGAAAATATTTTGAAAGCGGAAATCTTACAGTCCGTATCCACTTTTGAAATTTTTGAGTTCCTAGCATACGGCGATACAACGATTCCAAGTCATGAAGTGCTGCCCCCAAACACTATCCTGCATTTAAAGTTCAACAAGAAACGACTTCGACTGTCATATGCCCAATTCGGTCACCCGGTTGATTATTATCGCTCTATATCCGTGGAACTTGATAGTTGTTTGTTGAAGGGTACTCAACCCGAAAGTAAGGTAAGCAACCTGATAGTAAAGTTCAATACGATCAGCATCATGGGTCACAAGTACAACTCAAATGAAACTGCTTCAGCCAGAGGTAGTTTCATCAGAACATATTACAACCCCAACGTTTGCTTGTATGTCTCCTCAATTGCGGCCTGCTCAGATCAATTTTTTTTTCAGACATGACGTACGTCTTCATGTCGAAGGTGATCTTTATGTCGTCTCCACTTTCACCTTTGCATTTGTTCATTTTTACAAGCCTCACCAAGCGTTGATCGCCACGTTCAATTCGATCAACAGTGGAGTTTGTCAAAGCACTTTTGAAGACGAGTCTAAACTTTTTATCTTTCCAATCCCAAACATTCACTCCCCTATTGGTATGTACTTTGATGTTTTGAGTCATACCAGTATCCATAGAAAATTAATAGAACAATAATAAAAAACAATTATCACTCTTAATTTGACTTTTTGGTTTACAGGTTTTTTTTTAAAAAAACATTTCAGGATTAGAAGTTAAAAAAGCTTTTTATGCACAATCCATTATGAGTAATCTAATAGTATAGTATGGATTCAAATAGATTTTCCCTCTTAAATGGACTGTAAGAACATAAGATGTAAAACGACCCGAATGTCTCTTTGATGAGGAAAAACCTGGGAAGGTTAAAATGAATTTTTTAACCATCAATGCAAGATATATGTATGATCTAATGCAACTCTTTACTATTCATTAAAGCGCTTCATAAACAACAAGCTAATTCCTAAATGGTTGAAGGATTAGTCAAATAATGTTTGTACTTTAATTTTCCTCTTATCAGCATAATGAAAATAGATATGAGCGTTGCGATTGCTTTCAATATTAGAAATAAAGTTGAAGTTGGGATTATGAAGTGTAAATCTACCATGACGTTTGTAAGCTTGCACAAACGCAAATGCATCGAAAGTGGCTTCATGTTGGATTTCTATCCTATGATCAACAGTTTCAGTGAATAAAAAACCCAAACTGTCAACATTAACTTGCAGACAGATAGATTGAAATCGTTTTTTTTTTATCGTTATTGATTTGCAAATACAATTGTAAGTACCTGAATGGAATGCATTTACGATTGTGCTCTTTGTAACATATATACAGTAAATACCATAGGCTGGCTTGATTGGTCAATCTCCTCATACCTGTCAATAGAAGTTGAGTGTTGAGAGTGGGTTGAGTAAAGTTGAAGTCATGGCGGCTTCTAACGCCGTCAATCTCTCCAATTGTCTTGATCTTTGATAAGGCATTCTGCGATAAATTCTCCAAAACCACCACCGTCATGATCAAATAACTGTGGCTAGCGTGTAATTCTTATCCATTTTTGCAATAAACAAAGACAACATGCCAAATCCAAAAGTCCTTGAACATTTATCGGGACGAATTGTACTCCATAACTTTAAGATAAGGGTACGATACAAGGGTCCCAAATGTTTGACAAGAAACCAAGATTATATCTAACGCTTGGTTGATTTTCGTTAGAAACATCTTTTTTTATTAACACCACCCAGCTACTTTTCGTTTTGTGAAGATATTCTTCGATTCTTTAGCATCATAACGGGCAACAACATGATTACCTCGGCAGGTAATAATGATTATAGTCTGACTATCATAGGCGCTATTAGCACATACATAACGAGCGTAAACAGAAGCCACGAGGGTGGCTATGAGGCCGAGAGAAAGTAACATCAATTGAATTTTATAATCAGCTTGACATGATAACTAATACATTATGATAAATGATTTAATACCTATGATTAGGATTAGTGCTATCATTATTATTTAGTTTTCTTCAAAGAAATTGGCCTTTGTATGATTCAAATGTAAGGAACAATACATAATTTTCTTCAATTCAGTTAGGCTAAACCTAAAATCCAAGACAATGTATTCAGATTTACTTTGTAATTCAAAATCTCCACGCTTGGGCTGACATCCCCCCAAAAAAAAACTCAAGATAGCTGCATAAGGACCACAATCTGATAAACGACATTTTTAAATGATCATACACCAGCAATATTCGGTAATAAGATGCAATGCAAGGGCAGACAATACTATATAAAAAGCCGCCTGAATAAGGAATATATACTCTTATTTAAAAATTGTTTAATGCTATCAATGCTCGCTACTTTTGTTAGACGAGTTTTAATTCACGGGATAACGTAAATCTATAAAAATTGACGGAAAAAACTTTCCCGCGAGCGTACAAAAAAAAAAAAAGAATAAAACAGGGGGCGATTCAATAAGTAGATGCATCACACAGGCTTATTGTTTAAAAAAGACACCCATTCTTACCGAAAGACAATTTCATGCAAAAAAAAAAAAAAAAAAAAAAAAAAACTTTAAATGGGACACATGATCAGTAAATTATCTCGGTAACCCATGCAAACAAAAAAAAGATGTATGCACGATACGATGGATGAGAACAAAAAAAAGATGTAATGGGAAGATACGTGATTTTGATGGATTGATAAGATGACGTCTGTAACACAACAGATGGTAATCAGGGTTTTCCCCGACCTTCCAAAAAAAAAAAAAAACGTTGCGCAAAACTAAACAAAGTAATAACATAATCAAGAATTTAATTGGTTCTTATTTTAAGGGTCAAAAAATAAAATAGTGATATTCGGATTAATAAAAATCCCGCGGCAAAAAAATAATAATTTGTGTTATGTTGTGTTTGGGAGTGTGTATGGGGGATAGAAGATCTAAAATACAATAATATTTACAAGTTTGAATTTTTTTTTGTGTGTGTGCGTGTGTTTATGTGTGTGTTTGTGTGTGTGTGTAATTTCTTGCAGTGACATTTTATTTCTTGGCAGCAATCATGGCAATGATAGCAGCACCAAGTCCAGAACCATCTCTAGCAAGATCAAACTTGACCTTGGAACGAGCCTGCTCACCAAGGACAGCAGCTAAAGCATCGCCCATATTGTTTCCAAAGTTGGGATAGAACTCAAAGAGAGAACCGTCAATAGCCACAATACAATCATGACCAACCTTACCAGTATGGGTCAAGACACCCGCAATATGACAAGAAGCTAAACGAGCAGCACGAACACCAACAGCGTTACAGAGTCTCTTGACAATTTGACGATCTACCAAAGTAGTGCTAGGAATACTCAAGACAGACTCCAAAATATGTCCCGTATCACTTAAATCATCCGATTCATCTACTTCGATGGTGGACATGTAGGCAGTTTCAAAGCTCCAGTTCTTGTTCAAGTCATTGGAGGATTCACCGTTGAATAAGAATTGTTGATCAATCAAATCAAGCATGGCATTACGTGTAATCTCACCGAGATACATACCAGCTACCATCTTTTCATAGAGTTGTTGATGGACATTGATAGATTCACGATCCATCTTGTTGTCATAAACGTTCATGGGGAGAACGCGACGCTCACAATCAAATGCACCACATTCCATATTGATAACCATTTCCTCATCCTTATTACCTGTCCATTTCTTGACCTTGCTCATATCTTCGTAATAAGAGGCGTTGAAACCTGTACCCATAATGACACCCATGGTGGTTTCAGGATGCTTATAGGCATATGCCATCAAAGTACCGACGGTATCATTGACAATCTACCAAAAAAAAAAAAAAAAAAAAAAAAAATCTATTAAATTTATGGTCTGTACATTTTGTATTGTATTCACTTACAGCAGCAATGTTGACATTGATGTTCTTGCGACGGAAGGAGTCTTGCAAAAGAATGGTGACGTCTTTACCGACGGCACCGGAACAGTTAAAGCCTTTAGTCCATTGCTTTAAGACACCGCGGTTGATGGAAGTTTGGAGAACAGGGAAAGAAAATGTGTAACCTAGTTGGATGACTTCATGAGATTCACTAGTACCATTTTCGGTCAAGAAACTGTCGACACAGTCAGCAATGAAATCACACAAGTGACGCATAGGGCCGGTCTTTAATTCTTCAGAGACAATGTATTTTTGTTGACGAATGGTGTGTTCACCAGCGCCTAATAAAGTGACGTGACAGACACGTAAATTGGTTCCACCCAAATCAAGAGCCATGAAAGAACCCTTTTCATCACCTGTACAACGACCAGCGACAAAAGATGGAATCATGGCAACTTTTTTTTTTGTTAGTATCTCTTATATGTATATATACTATATCATCTAATATTTACTGGTAGCACCCTGATGGTCTAAACCCTTTTCCATTTCAATAACAAATTGTTGAACAATTTTGGATAAGCGATCATCAGACACGGTAAATGCATCAACGATTTTGTTAACAGCGACGGTTTGAGCTTCAGTCATGATTTTTAATTTAATATATATAAAATAAAAAAAGAAAAGATGTGGGAAAAAAGTGGTAAAAAGATGAAAAAGAAAAAATTAGAGAGAGAGAATGAAAAACTTTAGGCCTTTTTATAAAGCTCGCACACCCTCCCCCCCACATAAAACATACACACGCACGCACCGGACGTGACCGTTCTCCACCATTTTTTCCCGGGGCTGGGAAAATAAATCCCTTTTTTACTTTGTTTTTACAAGGTTTTCCCTTTTTTTCATTGATTTAAAATAAATGACCTTTGGGTATGCTGTATAACATACACACATGAAGTTCCTATTTCTATCATCAACCCACTTTTTTGCTTTGCGCTTGTCATTAGAATTCTTTCATTTATAGTCACCATCCAAAAAAAAAAAGAAGGTTTGAGACAAACCACGACCCTATAATCTTTCATCTATTTGGCATTGTCATGGTGACAAATATCCAATCAAAGTTGTGAAAAATAAAAATAAAGGTACTCTGTGCGAGTATTTTTTTATTTTTTATTTTTTTTTTATTTTGTGTTTGCTCTCAGTCATCTATCTAAATGAACATGCTACGACCCATGCGACTGTATTATAGTCAGGTGCGTTTGTACTCTAGTCAAACACTTGTTCAACTCCAACACGCCAACGTGTTTCGGTTTGGAGCAAAAGAACCTGTTTTCCAAGACCTTTCATTTACCCTCAAGAAGGACGACCGACTGGTGATTGTGGGTCCTGTCAGTGCTGGTAAAACCACACTAGCACAAGTAAGCGAGAGAGAGGGTCAAAAATGACACGCGATTTTTTTTTTGATATATTAATATCTTTACCATTAGACGATTGCTGGTAAACACTCGATTCAGCCATTATCAGCAGCCAAATGGCCAATTATTGACCCTTCTGTGTCACCTTACGCATCAGATCATGTTCACCTGGTATCCTTCAAGGAAAACTCTGGACGCTTTTCGTACAATAACCATTATTACCAAGAGAGATTTAATTTCAGGTGAGTTCCTTCCCAACGATCCAATTAAAAAAAAAGTCATGCACATCATGTATATTAACAAAATGATATACAAGTGACCCAGATAACGATGTGACTTTAAAAGACTATTTATCCACAGATGAGGATCCATCCAGTGTATCGGAAGTAGCTAAACAATTGAATATCGAGGAATTATTACCTCTTTCATTTGTAAAGTTATCCAATGGCCAAACTCGACGAGCAAGAATTGCACGCGCTTTATTAAATAAGCCCAAAATGCTTGTTTTAGACGAACCACTTAGTAATGATGATAAAAAAAAAAGCGGGAAATAAGGAACTGTAAAGAATTCACACACACACACGCACACGCACACACACAATTGCGTCTTTTTTATTATTATTATTAGTGGGATTAGATGTTGAACATCGGCAACACTTGCTGGATGTATTAGGAAAGCTTGTTATACCTGTCGTTTTAGTGCTTCGACCTCAAGATGAATTTCCTAGTTGGGCTACAGACGTAATGCAGTTACAAGAGATGAAGATTGTTTGGCAAGGACAACCCCAAGATTATCAAGAAAAACGAAACCAATTATTAACACAAAAGGAAGAAGAGATGGATGTGTATGAAGCACCTGATACCGACAATAACGAATCGATTGTGGAGATGAAGGATATCAAGGTGACTTACAGTGGACATCCAGTATTAGCGGGAATCAACTGGACAATTCGAAAGGGAGAACGATGGGCACTGATGGGACCAAACGGGTCAGGAAAGACAACATTATTATCCCTTGTCACAGGTGATCATCCCCAGGCTTACGCCAACAACCTGTCCCTATTTGGTCGTCAACGGGGTACGGGAGAAAGTATCTGGGAAATTAAGGAAAAGATTGGAACGGTCAGTCCCGAAATTCACCTTTATTTTAATCAGAATTTGACAGCTTTGGAAGCGGCGGGTACAGGGTTCTTTGATGTGGTTGTTCCCAGACCCATCTCAGAGAGCCAATCAGAAACCGTCTCTCAATTATTTAAGGAGTTTGACATTCAACCTCTTTTGGAGCAGAAATTACAACACATGTCCACAGGTGAGCAACGTATGGTACTTCTCGTACGTTCATTAGTAAAGATGCCATCCTTGATTATTTGGGATGAACCCTTTCAAGGTTTAGACGACACGATGATTACAAAAGTCAATGAGTGGTTAGAAAAGCACATGCGACCGGATCAAACCTTGATCATGGTCACTCATCATGAACAGGAAATCCCGCGTGCAGTCACCAAACGCTTTCAACTTTGATGATAATAAAAAAAAAGGAGAGTTTAATAAATGGTATAATAACAAGTCTATTGATGGGTTAATTTGTAAGTTTTGTGCCAGTCTTTTAATTGTTCTAGAACAATAAAGGTGACGATTGTGTGTGGCCCTAATCGGACAAAAGCAGGCATCCAGCCACGGAAAAGCGACCCAAATCCTTCCGTCCGCATCATGTGCAACATGATTTTCACTGGATGTCGACCATCATGCATGTGTGCACTCATAATACGTGTCTTGACCACATCTAGCGGTGAACACACCGTTGTCGCCACCAAACCCTACAAAAAAAAAAAAAAAAAATTAAGGTGAGTTTTTGTTTATATATATATAAAAAAAAGCACAAGCAACTTACCGCTAGTAGACTAGCTGCGAAATGAGTCATTAATCCGTCATGAAAATGAAATTTATCTAGTAGACCCTGCTTAAAAAGATCATAACTCGTCATTTGCGACACAGTAATTAAGACGGCTCGATGTGTACTGGATCCAATGCCTCGTAATAACACTTGAGGACCTTCCTCTCGACAGATACGAACCATACCATCAAGCACATTTTTGTAATTACGACGTTGATTGGGCGGTAGTTGACCATCGTTCTGCATACGTACGTTGACCACATCACTAGGGTTACCAAATGCCCCACCCAAAACACCTGCCATCGTTGAGCATAATAGCAATTGACGTACCGTTGGTTCTATTCCAATGATGATAAATACAAAAAAATATGTCAAAAAAAAAAAAAGACAGAGCTTACTTTGGTCCCCTGCTACCGACCACTTGAATTGATCATAGAGTCCAAAACGTATGGTAGAATAAGTGCCCTGTCTTAGTAGACTGGCAGATAATCCACTATAAAGAGCAGTGATACCTTCTGTTCTGCTGATAGTCCACATGGTTTTGAACATGCGTGCAGGGCTCAGCAATTTGAATTCAGACCATGCTGTGCTATTCTCTACTCGTAATGTCTGAAGTCGTACTTTGGTGAGATCAAAAGGGTGTGAAACAAACGTAGCTAAACAAGAAGCTGCACCACCAAACCAAAAGGGTGACTGCACTTGTTTTGGTTTGGAGATATTAATTGTGTCAATACAAGGCCTACTTGCCAAAAGCATTTTTCTTTTTTAAGAGAAGAAACAAAAAAAGAGAGACAACAACAAAAATGGAAAAAGTCACATATTTTTTTTTTTTTTAAAAATAGTCAAATTTAGGGCCCTCACAAGCAACAAAATTATTTTTTTAAAGATCCCGATTTAGGACTTTATTATTATTTTTTTTATTTTATTTTTTTTTGTGAAAGGTTACAATTTTGCCAAATAGATGAATAAAAAATTAAATGGATATATATAGGCGATTAACAATAACATCGAATTTTCTCCAGTGCCAAAATTTTCGAAATATCCCAATAAAGGATTAAAATCCAACGACCCCAGAATCCTTCTATCAGATGAAAAATCAGCCAAACTGGGCTACTGAACTCACCAATGTTTTTGTTTTTTTTTTTTTTTGATAAAAGAGTTGTGTTTGTGATCCTCTTCGTTTTTCTTTACCAATTCTTAACTATTTAATTTTATTTAACAAAATGCCTTTCCAAAAGTACACTACCATCGTCATATGGGATTCAGCAAGCACCAACGTTTTGATCGAGTTGTTTTCCGATTACGTTGTTGTCGGTAAAGTGTAAAAATGTCTGATTCCATAATCATATTCATATCATCATTAAGTCCAAATAAAATTTATTGCGATTCAGCAATTACTGTGACAATTTGAGATAGGTTCATTTTGTTTTCTCTAGAAATAAAAAGTATATTGAAACAATAGAGTCCTTGAAAAATAATAACAGATAGGTTAGCATTTTGAGTGAACTTTATATTGTAATCGTTCAAAAAGGGTCATTAAAAAGCAACGTCATGGATTTTGGAAAAAGCTCTCTTTTGGAAGTCTGAAGTAACCTTTCACAAAAAAAAAAAAAAAAAAAATAATAATAAAGTCCTTAATCGGGATCTTTAAAAAAATAATTTTGTTGCTTGTGAGGGCCCTTAGAGTTTCATTTTTCCAACCCTTGGAACGGCGAATCATCTATTTAGGGGTTTTTTTATTTTATTTGGCAATCTTTTCGGTCAATTCAGGAATAGCCTTGAATAAATCCTCAACAAGTCCATAATCAGCTACTTGGAAAATAGGTGCATCGGCATCCTTGTTAATAGCAACAATGGTCTTGGAATCCTTCATACCAGCAAGATGTTGAATAGCACCAGAGATACCTATCCTCCTTTTTTTGTTAGTCCTCCAAAAAACCCCTTTTTCTTAATAATCTCTATATTCCCACGCTCTTCTTTTATACTAACCAACAGCAACATAGAGTTCTAAGTGTAAAAATAATAGGCTTTTAGTGCTCTCCTTTTTATATGTCATATTTTACTTACCAGGTGCAACAATTTTACCGGTTTGACCAACTTGCAAGGAATTGTCAACAAATCCTGCATCAACAGCAGCACGGGAAGCACCGACTGTTAAAAAAAAAAATAGGGTTTATATTAGTCATAAATTCTCACAGGCACGTGATATCAAACTCGTCCATCCGTGCGGTTTCCTTGCTTACCTGCAGCACCAATCTTGTCAGCTAAATCATACAACAAGGTGAAGTTTTCACCATTCTTCATACCACGGCCACCACTGATGACACGCTTAGCAGTACCAAGATCAGGACGATCACTCTTTTGGATCTCCTCACTGACCCATTGGGTCAAAGAGGGCTTTTCAGCAGTAGGTGCAGCTTCTTCAGGAACACTGGATTCGTTGGAAGAAGCAGCAGCTTCAAATGCAGTACCACGGACAGTAACTACCTTGATCTTGTCACCAGACTTGACAGTAGCAATAGCATTACCTATCATACTATTATTAAAATCCTATACTTCTTTTTTTTTATGGGGGGGCTGTACATATAATTTCACTTTACCGGCATAAATGGGACGAACAAAAGTATCTTCAGCTTCAATACCAGTGATATCAGAGACAGCAGCAACATCCATCAAGGCAGCAGCACGAGGAAAGATGTTCTTACCAACAGCGGTATGACCAGTCAATAAATGAGTGAAGCCAAATTGAGCTTGAGCAGCCACAAGAAGAGGAGCAATATCCTCGGGTAAATTGTTGGCATAGGCAGCGTCTTTAGCAGTCAAGATTTTGGAAACACCAGCTAACTTGGCAACTTGTTGAGCAACAGCTTCAGGGGCATCACCAGCAACTAAGGCAGTAACGGAACCACCTAATTGACTAGCAGCGGTTAAAGCATTTAAAGTAGCTCCTCCAATGAGTCCATCCTTATGTTCAACAAATAAAAGTGTGTTGGCTCCTGCACCAGTTGCATAGAAACGTTGAGCAAGTCCTGCCTGTGTCAACTCATGTTAGTAACCTCTTTCACTTTTATTATGCCATTAAGAGAACTTACTCTAAGGGCAATACGTGTAGAAGCAAACATATTTTTTAAATAATAACAAGAAAAAATAAATAAACCTGGGGAAAAAAAAAATATATATGTATTATCAATAGATTTCTCTTTACATCTCCGAAATCCAATTTGCCCTGATGTCAACGTCACTTAAATTCACATGCACTTTCTCTCTCACGCTTTTTTTTTGGTCCTATTTTTTTTTTTAAGCTTTTTTTTTTTTGGTTCCTTGCATTGTCATGGGTGGGAAGCCAATCAGAAACGAGTTTTTATTTTTTGCATTATTCTCTGAACGCGTTCTTACAGAGTGTATGACGTGACATTTTTATTTTTGATCTTTAACCTGTCCCTCAATAAAACCGCAAGTCACTTTTTTTTTTTTTTTTTTTTTTTTTATAAAAAAAATAAAATCAAAATATTCTCTTTCATTGACAACACAATTTTATCATCATGGAAGGGTTCAACGACAGTTACAATATAGCATTACAAGCCCTTGGCTACTTGACACAAGCATATACATTCTGTTACTTGCATTTAAAGGAACTGAATATTAACTTGCCTGCTCCTGATCAAGTAGTGCAAGTGACAACTTCATTTATTACCTACATTGTTTCTCATTCACCCACCTTCATTCAACAATTGGTAGACACATTCTCTCAATTACCCATCGAATCCAACTATTTTACCATCATACTTCTTCTTATTATTGCCTATATCGCCTACTGCTTTATCTTGGCTACCTTCCGTTGGGTCTATCGACTCGTGTTTGGATTTGTCCGCTTCAGTTTCTTTTTGGCTCTGGTGGCAAGTCTCGTTTACGTTGTTCAACAATATTTGGCTGGCGCTGCTTTATTTCCCGGTACTTCTACCACAACTTCTCCCACCTCTCCTAGATCACTTTAAAAAAATCAACGGACTTTTGAGAGACCACGTTACAAAGGAATCGGTATCACCCCTTCCCCCTCTTTTTTTTTTAGATAGTTGACTTCTTTTTTTGTTTTATACGTGTATATATTATTGACAAAAATAAAGAGTAGAATCTTGAGTTTACTTTTAGTCACGACATATTTTTTAACTGCGGATTATTAGCGGTTTCTATTGCGGAAACCTTATTAGATCGAACGCTCAAAACAAACATTTAGTAGATCAAATCGTTCATGTAGGTTTGATACTCAGAATAGATTTTCGAATGGTGGTAAGAGCATTGCCTCAATTATTAATTAAATAGAATCTTTATTTATTTAGACTCTACGGGTAAATTTAATTTTACTATTCTCGGGTACAACTACCATGGATGTGTAATCAGGTTTAGGCACATTGGGTGTAGTTCCTTCAATATCAAACTTCTTGACAAATGTACCAATGATTGCCTTAAGCTGTAAATAACCAAACTTTTCTCCGATACAACGATGGCGACCTGCACCAAAGGGAAGGAAAGGACTGCGGGATGAGATACCGACTGCACCAAAACCATAATCGATGTTAGCATCGTCTCCTTGCTCGTATTGATGAACGGGATCGGTCTTTTCGGACCAACGATAAGGGTTCCATTTCATGGGTTCATTGAAATACGTGGCATCAATTTGGGTTACACCAGGAGCAGCGCAGATATAATTACCTTGAGGGATCATCAGCCCAGATTTTTCATGCAACATATCTTCATTCACTACGCGACGCATCATGTTAAAAATAGGTGGATGAAGACGTAATGTCTCTCTCACAACATCTTCTAATAACTCCAACTTGTCCAGATTCTCATACGTAAATTCTACCTGCAACGATCCCAACTTTTCAATCATTTCTTCACGAAGTGCCTTAACAATATCCGGACGATGTGCAAGTTCTAAAGAAGCCCAAGCTGAGGTGGTAGAAGATGTATGTTGTCCACCAAATAAAGCAGCGGTCAAAATACCACAGATTTGTGCATCAGGAACTGGAGATCCATCTTTGTATTTAGAATCCATCAAACTTTGTAAAAGATCATCATGCACTTCCTTATTATCCCGTCTATTCTTGATAACCTTTTCGTACACCACAGCTAATTTCTCACGGGCTTCATCTCGTTTACGATAAGCTGGAAGCGGTAAATTAGGAAACATGAAATTGATGGGTCGGAATCCTTGATCTAAATCATAGTAGAGTTGTGCAACACCATCATCTAAAGCATTACGAATCTCAGGTCCCAAAAGAGCACGCGAAGCCGTGTTAATAATCAAAGCACCAAACATATGATAAGCATCAATCTCTCCAGACTTTTCAAACTTGTCAAAAAATAAGTCGCATTCTTCCAAGATTAAAGGTACATCCTTTTTAAAAGTCTCGACATTCAGACCAGCTTTGATAAATCGCTTTTGTTCCATAAAGATACTATGAGCTGTATCAAATACAATGTCCTTACCAAATACATATTTTGTCATGTCATTGTAGGCAGCAGCGGCAGAGGCATGCGTTTGTCTTGCGTTAAACACAAATTGGTTACCATCAGGACCTAAACATGCAGTCACCTTCTTGTTCATCAATTGAAAGGTAAATACATCGCCATAAATTGCTTGACAACTCTTGAGGAAAGAAATTGGATCTCTATGACGTTACCCATATCATCAGTATTTAAAGTTGCATACAACTCTTATTTCTTTTCGGGGGCTCTATACTTACTTTCCGAATTCAATCGCGTTGCCCATAAATGGTACATAGGAAAAAACAGTAGGTACCATCTTGGAATCTTTACGAATAAACTAATTTTTTTTTTTTTTTTTTTTTTTTTTTAGTATAAAAAATGTCTGTGCGTTGTTAAAAGAAGACTTACGGTTTGAGAAGAAACATAAAGTGACCAATAAACGACAATACCAATCAAGATCTTGTAAAACAAGTTGACTTCCATAAACGAGAATTGCAGAAACTCATTATATCCTTTTGAAATCAATGTTGATACAATAGCCATAATGTAAGGTTTCTTTCTTTTTTTTTTATTAAAGGGGTACAAAAAAGATAAGAAAAGCCAAAAAAAAAAAAGAAAGGCTGTTTTAAATATGAAGTCCGGAGTCTAAATCATTTTTACCCGGTGTCCATCACAGACACCTTCTCAAATCGAACGATTTTTTTTTTTAATTTTAACTTTTTTTTTTTGTAGGTGGAACCACTTGCAGAAGAAATATTTAAAATGTCAA